>NC_056743.1:598693097-598789306 GCF_019279795.1 Protopterus annectens
GACACTTCCCTAGAATACCCCACAGAGGAATTCCCTAAGAAGTGAATGTGCAAGAGGATACACTTGGACTCTCCGCAAGAGTTAGTCACTGAAGATATGGACTTCAATGAGGGTGAAGGGTCCCCACGATCACCTCCAAAGATGCCTCCTTTGGAGACATCCTTGAAATCCTAAAATAGAGGTGGTTGGATGCTGAGCAACACTTCACCTAAGGGGTCTGTATTTATGGAGGCCTTTGGAGTTGGCTCATCTACTTCCTACGTTACTCCACCCACCAATGAGCTCATTAATTTGGCTGTGAAAGGAGCCTGATGCAGTGGAGCAGTTCCCAAAAGGCCAGAATTCTAGTGCAACCTGCTGGCAAAGACTTTTGGGCTGAAGGGGGTGTCCGTGGATGCCATATTCATGATGGCAGCCACCAAGAAGGAACTTGCCAAACAGAATTCCTTTATTCAGCACCTGACTGGCAGTCTGGGGTGATAGACAGATTTGGGAAGTGTGTCTACACTTCGGAGAGATTTGCCCTTGGATCACTGAACTATTTCTCGCATTTTACTAGGTTGCAAAGGGATTTGATCAAAGAACTTTACTCCCCTTTCAGGGGACTTTTCTGTGGCTTCTCAGTTGGTTGCCTCTAATCTATTTCACATTCATCCAAAAGGCTCACTTCACATGCAGTCGAATGGGCTAGAGCAGCGGGATCAGACATATCTATTAGGCATGCCTGGATGTGCTTGTGATTTTACGGAACCCATCAAAACTCCATTCATCCGTGCTCCCTTTGGACAGTATGTCTTTGTTTTTCCCTAAAGTGGACACCTTATCAAAGTGTGAGTAGGAATGGAAAAAGCCTGTCTGGAGTGGGTGTATGGTTTTTGGACCCCTTCAAAGATCCTTTCAACAAGGTGGTCGGAAGATGGGGTTGTAGGACACACATGGAGAAAGTTCCCCTAGGGACAGCAGGAGGATCCTCTTAATGGTCGACCAAATGTATGGCAGTAGTGGCAGCTCACTTGAGACTGCAAATATTCCAGGTGTTTCTATATGTAGACTGGCTTATTACCACCCTGAACCGGCATCTGTTAATAAGGGTAAGGAATTGGGTACTCCAGATTTGTTCTCATCTGGGGATAACCATAAATCATGCCAAGTCTCGCCTGCAACCAATTCAAAACTTGCAATTCATAGAAGCAGTTTTCAACACAAAGTCGTTGATAGCTTCTCTTCCTCTCTCAAGAATTGCAGACTATCAGATTGCAGATCAAGAAAATAATTTGCAGGACTAAAATTTCAGCCTGCTTGATCCTTCAAGCTTTTTAGGGTGAGCGTCAGTGGCAATATCCCTAGTACCTCTAGCCAGGTTTCATATGAGAATTTTTCAGTGGATGTGGTCTATTCTATATCACTGCATGTCAGCACAAATATGAATTGCTCAGACATGCAAGAGGTATCTCGGTTGTCCATTCCTTCTTCCTCAGCCCAAGGCCATTGACCACAGATGCTTCCCGGTTGGGGTGGGAGTTCTCTTTCTGGAGAAAACAGTCCAAGCCACTTGGTCCCCTGAAGAGGCCAATTTGCATATCCGTGTCCAGGAGATAAGGGCAGTGATTTTAGCATTGCAGGCCTTCCAGGATGCTCTTCATTCAGGGGAGATTGCGATTCAAATAGACAATATGTCGGTATTTCTGTACATCAACAAATGGAGGGGATCAAATCATAACCCCTTGTGTCGAGAAGCGGTCAATGTGGCAATGGGCAATCTCATCCAAATGCTTTCTCATAGCAACACACATTCCAGGAAAGTCCAATGTTATAGCAGACAAATTGAGTAGGTCCATTCTTCCTCACGAGCGGTCCCTCAACAGGAAAGTGGCAGAAATTATATTTGGTCGATGGGGCCAGCCTTGCTGCAATCCTTTTCTTCTCCCCTAAATGACAAATGCAGCAGCTGCTTTGCTGTAATCCCCCCCCACAGCAGGAATCACCAAGGGATACTGTACTTCACGACTGACCCTCTTGGTCGGCTTTATGCCTCCCCACAATACCATTAATTCTGAAATATCTACAGAAAGTTGTCAGGTTGAAGAGCAAAATCATTGTCATTGCATCTTGCTGGTCTTGACAGATGTGGTTCCCCTTCCTATGATCTCATTTTTTCTATATACCTTGGATTCTGGACCCGATTCCAGACCTGTCTCGTACGACAGGCATGATTCACCCAGACATCTCAAACCTCAGTCTTATAGCCTGGTTTCTCCAGTTCCTTTAACAGCCAGACAGCGTATGTTCTCTTAACCTGTCCGCCCTATCCTTTTATCTTCCCGTAATCCCTCGACACAAGAACTCTATTCAAGTAAATGGAAAAGATTTGTTTACAAGGCAGAACAAAATTGCACTGATCCTTTCTCAGCTCCGATAAATAACATACTTGAATTTTTAGCTTTACTTTTTAAAGAAGAGGCGAGTTCCTCTACCATTAAGGTTCAATATGCAGGAATATCGAATTTTCATTTTGGATTTTGAAGGATGTCCTTCAAGAATGCAACTGCAGTCATAACATGTGGGTTGTCCTGCCTCAGGCAGCCCTCGGTCGGCCGGATTCCAAAGTCTGGGTCCGACGTCGGCTGATGTCGCATTTCTCTCCGACGTCAGAGTGGCTGGAGTATATAAGCATCAGCCGGCGCCATCTTCTCCAGTCTTTCTTGCGCGGTGCCCGAAGCAGAAGCATTTCGCAAGTGCCGGTCGGTCAGCTCCTGTATACTTCGAAACCGAAGTCATCAAAAAAGCTAAGTACCGCGTTGGGGACCTTTTCTTGCCTCAGCCGATGTCAGAAATTACTGAAAAAGTAAATAATTGTTTGTCTTGTGGTAAACAAATACCTCATAAGGATTTCCACTCTTACTGCCTCCCTTGCCTTGGCCCAGACCACGACGTCTCGGCCTGTGCCACCTGTGCTCGCTTCAATAAGCGCACTCTCAGGCACCGGGCGGAGTTCGCAGAAGACTTTTTCGGCGACAGATTTGATTATACAATGCCGTCGGAACAACCGACAACGCAGACTCCTAAGAAATGAAAAGACCGGGACCGACATCCTCGGCCCGCATCTTCCACCGACACCACGCCAAAACTAACCGCGAGTGCCCCGGTTCCCTCTGAGGCGGTTATTCCACCGCTCCGAACCGAAGACACCGCATTACCGATACCGGAGGCCACTCCGCCAGTTATTGATTTTCCTCCGGATACCGAAACCGAGGAAATGCCCGAGACCATTGCTGTTAAGGTCACTCCTGCACGTGGAGCGGCTAGGCCTCCCATGTCCATCAAGGCCTACACACGTACGAAGGCAGCCAGCAAGTCCAAGCATCTTACTGCTAAAACCTTACCTCAGCCTACTTCTGAAACTCAAATCATGTCTATGGCAGCAGATTTAATTTCCCTGATCAGAGGTTCCCAGGCCCATCCTGAGAGAGGATCCCAGCCTCCTCCTGACAAGAGGCCCAGGGTTGAACCCTCTGACCCTCTTCCTTCAGATGAAGATTCTGAGGACTCTGTTCACTCCAAAAGCCAGGAAGAGCCCTTCTAGACCTATGAGGATTCAGATGCAGAGGACTCAATTCCCTCAGCCTCCCCTCCTGAGGATATTTCTTTTGGGGAAGTTCTGCATTCCATGAGGGAGCATTTTAAGTGGCAAGGCCAGGAATATTCAGATTCCAGAAAGCGCCTTCGAACCTTCCTTAAAAAGCCCCAGCACACAGACCCTTAGCTATACCTCCTGTGCTTGATGTTTTGGATGATTTGTACTCTGACTCCAGTGTTACCCCTGATACTCTTCCTCCTGCTCCTGTCAAGCCTGACAGATACTATAGGGTCCCAGAAACCCATTCTCATTTCTTTAAGGCCCATGCTGTTGATTTAGAAACAATTTCCCAGGGGCCTAAAGGGGTTTCAGCTACCACCTCCAAAAACCCTTTGCCTTCTAACAGGGAAGCAAGGTCCTTAGAGAGATGGGGGAAGAAGGTTTACACCTCCACTACTTTGAGAGCTCTCAATTGTCTTTCACATGTTTCAATATCAGGATTTCCTGTTAGATGATTTACAGAAAACATTGGCCTCTCCTGAACCCTTAGATAGGAAGTCTTTGCAGGAGGCTGTGCATAATGCTCAACAGGTTAGCAATCACTTTCTACAGTGTGGATATGATGCATTGGAGGCTTCATGTAGGGCAGCTATGACAGGGGCGGTCATTCGTAGACATGCATGGTTAAAAGAACAACCTTTACCAGATCATGTTAAGGCAAAACTTCTTGACACACCCTTGGAAAAGAACAAGCTTTTTGGTGCTAATGCTAAAGATGTGTTAAAGTCCATTGGGGAAAAAGCCAAGTCAGTTCAGACAGTAAAAGATTTCCTCCAGGTTCATCTGCCCAGATTCAGCAGGAACTGGCCTTCTAAAAACTGGTACTTTCCTAATCCTGAAAGATTTCAAAGGGGCAAAAACAGGCGTGGCCAAGGAAGAGGACAATACAGAGGATCCTACAGGGGACGACAATGGCAACCAACAAACCAAAGAAGTGACACAGGGGTTTCTCCTGCCCCGCAGGGACAATCTCAATGACTTTCCTCTAGTTCTGCTAACCAAGGAGCAAACAGAAGCTCCTTTGGGCGGAAAGTTATCTGTTTTCAAAAAATTGGCACAAACTGACATAAGACAAATGGATTTTGGACATTATAGACCACGGTTACAGGTTCCACTTTCATACCTTGCCAAGAAAACAAGGCATGCCAAACCTTCCACAAAATCAGAGGGCAGAGGCTATCAAGCAAATTTCTCTGCTTGCACAGATCAAAGCAATAGAAAAAGTTCCACAACAAGAACAAGGTCAGGGGTTTTATTCAAGACTGTTCCTTGTTCCAAGAAAAGAAAGTCAATGGAGACCAATACTGGACTTGTCCGCTTTAAACACTTTTCTCATAGTACCAAAGTTCAAAATGCTGACTCTACAGCAACTCCTTCCCATGCTGGGCAAGGGGTCTTGGCTGATTACTCTGGACCTCAAGGAGGCATACCTACATGTCCCTATCAGACACAGCTGCAGAAGATACCTCAGATTTCTTGCAGAGCCAGAGCATTATCAATTCTCAGCATTGCCATTTGGCTTATCTACTGCGCCCAGAGTATTCACGAAATGCCTGGCATCAGTAATTGCTCATTGCAGGCTCCAGGGGATTCAAATCTACCCGTACCTGGACGATTGCCTCATACAAGCGGACAACAAACTAACCTTGACAAAAAACTTGAATTATGTCATACACTTGCTACAGGCTCTGGGATACAGTCAACTTTCAAAAGTTAAGACTTCAGCCATCCCAGCAAATAACCTTCTTAGGAGCCAAACTAGACACAGCCTCTCAAATGGCTTACCTGACAGAAGACAAGCAAAAGAAGTTAACCCATTACTTCAAAAGTTTAGCAAAGCTCACCCAGATGACTGCAAGGAGTTTCCTACAGGCCCTGGGTTACATGGCATCCTGCATTCTCCTGGTTCCACTAGCAAGACTACACATGAGAAAGCTTCAATGGTACTTAAAAAGCTTATGGTCTCAACACAGCAACAACCTACAAGCAACTATCCCACTCATTCCATGTCTTCAAAAGGAATTTCTATGGTGGGCCACAGCAAGCCAGTCAAACATAGGTATGTCGTTCAAAAAACCTCAGATAACACAGACCATGACCACAGACGCCTCAGACCTTGGATGGGGGGCGCACATGGAGGGCAGATGTATTCAAAGACAATGGTCTCCAAAGGAAACACGTCTGCATATCAATCAAAAAGAAATGCTAGCAGTAATGCATGCCATCGAGGCATTTGGGCAACAACTTCAACAAGGCCACCTATTAATACGGACAGACAACACCACAGTGATGTGGTACATAAACAAGCAGGGGGGCACTCATTCTTACCCCCTTTGCAGACTGACAATGAATCTTTGGGAAAAATCACTGGGTCTAAACATACAGTTACAATCCCAGTTTGTTCCAGGCAAAGACAATGTTCTGGCGGACAGTCTAAGCAGGAATTTCCTAGACCCCCACGAATGGAGGCTACATCCAGACATCTTTCTACGACTCACCTCGACATGGGGCGGGCCGGACGTAGACCTATTTGCCTCCCACCTCAATCATCACTTACAAAAGTTCTGCTCAAGGACATATCATCCACAAGCATGGAAAATAGATGCCCTCTCATTCAACTGGAGCTCCCTGATAATTTATGCATTTCCACCTCTGCCACTGATGACCACAGTGTTATTAAAGATCAAAGCAGACAAGCCGAAGGGGATCCTAATAGCTCCAGACTGGCCAAGACAACACTGGTACCCACTACTACGGAGCATATGTCACAACAAAACGTGGGCCCTTCCACAATGGCCCCAACTTTTGACTCAACACAACTTCAGGACAGTTCATCCCAACATCCAGACGCTACAGCTAACAGCTTGGGAAATCCCATAAATAACCTTGATTTACCTCTCTCCAAGGAAGTTCAGCGGATACTAACAGAAGCCCGCAGACCATCCACCAGAAAGGCTTACTCAGCCAAATGGAAGAGATTCAGCATTTGGAATACCAACAAGGGTCATGATGCATCACTTTTGAGCATTCATCTCATCCTGGAATACTTGGCAGATATGCTACATAAAGGACTCTCATACTCTTCCATAAAAATTCATGCTTCAGCTATCTCAGCTAGATACAACACTGACCCAGCTGTGTTTTCATATCCTTTGTTAAGGCAATTTCTTAGAGGAATCAAGAATATAAAGCCCCCAAGAAAGGCACCAGTACCAGCTTGGGACCTCAATTTTGTCCTAGAATAATTGACTCTACCTCCCTTCGAGCCAGCAGCTTCTGTGGATTTACAATTTCTTTCCTGGAAGACAGCTTTCCTGTTGGCCATTACCTCAGCAAGAAGGGTTTCGGAATTACAGGCCTTAATGGCAATACCACTGTTCATAACTTTTCACAGAGACAGGATCTCCTTACGAACCAACTCTACCTTTCTGCCAAAAGTGGTATCTAGGGTTTCTTTAAATCGAGCAATTCACCTGCCTACTTTCTTTCCCAATCCTGAGAACAAAGGGGAAAGACTGTTACATACCTTGGACATACACAGACAACTTCGCTACTACCTAGACAGAACCAAGACAAGTAGGAAGTCTGATCAGCTTTTTGTAGCTTACGCCCCTGCAGTACAAGGAAAAGCAATTTCTAAACGGACAATTTCAAAATGGATTGGACATTGCATCAGATTCTGTTATTCCTTCCATGGAAAGAGTGTGCCAGCCAATGTCAGACCACACTCCACCAGAGCTACAGCCACCTCTACAGCTTTTTTAAGAGGGGTGCCTACAAAAGACATTCTATTAGCTGCTACATGGAGCTCCGTGCATACATTTTCCAAACGCTACAACCTCCCTTTATATTCCAGATCCAGAGCAGGCTTTGCTTTGGCAGTCCTGCAGGGATTGATAGCTACACCATCCCTTTCTTAGAGCATACCACCTCCCCCAGCTAAGCTTTGGTATTCAACCCATATGTTATGACTGCAGTTGCATTCTTGAAGGACATAGTACAGTACCTACCATAAATGTAGATGTCCGATAGATATGCAACTGCAGTCTGGTTTTCCCTCCCTCCTTCCCCTCTATGCCTTGGGTCCACTCCTCTCCCTGTTATCCTTAGCTGGGGATATCTGTTATGGTGTATCTGTTTATTGCTTATTTGTTGTCTGGAAACCTATTTTTGTCTTCCAATTTGATTACAGCCTTCCTTGGAGGGCACCTGGCATCTGGGGCAAGAAACACTGAAGAAGATGGCGTCGGCTGATGCTTATATACTCCAGCCGCTCTGACGTCGGAGAGAAATGCAACATCAGCCGACGTCGGACCCAGACTTTGGAATCCGGCCGACCGAGGGCTGCCTGAGGCAGGACAACCCATATGTTATGACTGCAGTTGCATATCTATCGGACATCTACATTTATGGTAGGTACAAAACTGTACTTTCTTCAATAGCCTGTGCTAAACTGTGCAGTGGTTTTTTGAGAGGCACTCTTCTTTTGAGACCACCGTTTAAAGACCCTACTGCATCATGGGATCTGAATTTGGTAATTCAAACTTTAATACATTCTCCCTGTGAGCCAGCAGCGAAATATGACCAAGTTTCTTAGCTGGAAAACATCTTTTTAGTAGCCATTGCCTCAGCGAGAAGTTTCAGAAATTCAAGCCTCGTCTTCAAAACCTCCCTGTTTGATATTTTGTAAAGATAGTAACTTTACTTTATGAATGCATCTTTCCTTCCCAAGGTGGTGTCAGAATCCGGTATCAATCAGTCTGTTAATTTACCTGTATTCTTTCCTAAATTTGCAAACAAAGGTGAATATATCACACTTATTGAATGTTCACAGACAATTATGTTTTTATTTGCATAGAACGAAAGAAGTCAGGAAGGCGGACCGATTGTTTTTCCTTTGCAGATTTGAAATTGGGCAAACCAGTTGCCAAAGTAATTTTAGCCATATGGCTGGCTGTATTTCTTTTATCTATAACAGATTGGGTCTTTAAATCTGCAAGAGCTCATTCCAGTAGGTCCATGGCAGCTTCTTCAGAATTCCTTCCCAAGTTTTCCATGGACGACATTTGTGCAGCAGCAACTTGGGCAGTTCCTCATACCTTTATCCCTTGTTGCAGATTAAATCTGGCCATGAGGGGTAAAGCATCTTTTGGTTCTCCTGTGTTCAGGAATATCCTTCCTTAGGGTCTTCCTAGGGTTTGAAGTAGCTGGGGACTCTGTCCCAACAGTTGAAGATAGAATGAAAATTGACATCTGATAAAGAAGTTATTTACTTACTGTAACATTCAGTCTGTGTTGTCCATTTTCATTCTTCCTTAGCTTCCCGCCCACCAACCGCCAGCCTTTATTTCTGCATACTTCTAGAGGAATGAGATTTCATTAGGACATTACTGTCTTTTTGATTGAGCTCCTGGTATGGTTTCCTTTATAGGACATGCACATTAAGTATCTCTTTGTAGATGCATGTTAACAGATATGTTTCTGGTAAAATCAGCAAGCAATATCTAAGGTATGTCGGGGTTGTTGCATTATGGGTAAGGAACAAGTCTGATAGCTTTTTGGTTACCATGAGCTATAGTAACAGCGGAGTCAGATCAGGGGATCGGATCCGAGCCCAACAGTTGAGGAAGAATAAAAATGGACAACACAGATGGAAAGCTATGGTAAAGTACATAACTTTAAGAAAAATGAGCAAAGGGGGTTCCAAAATGAATTCTGCCCCCCCCCCCAAAAAAAAAAAGGCAGTCCAAGAAGTCAGGATAGCTATTTATGGGACCTCGTTCCTCCACTCCCTTCTAGCAGTCCCTTTTCTCTTCCAGAAAGTTTGTCTCTTCACTTTTCCCCGTCAATAGATCTGAAATTGTCTTCATTTGATCTTCAACCTGTGGGTATAGGCACCGACATCGGTGCGGAGCCGGCCATATCCAAGCTACAGTGCCAAAACTGAGCTCTTCCCCTACCCATAATGCTCCTCTCCCTCACTACCCCAGATCTTGTTTGCCGCCATTTGAGCAATAAGCTGATCATCTAAGCTGCTTGGTTCTGAACGATTTCTAATCCAGTATATCCTTCTTACAGGTATTGTTTTCTCTTCTCTATAGATTTATTTTTTACCCTACGTTTGTGTTTTTTAAAAAAAAATCCTTATTTGGTCTATCAGCTTCCTGTTTCTGATCTGCTCTATTTTATTATACTCATGGATATGGCTGAAAAATCTGACAGAGAAGGCTGCAGGTTTTAAAAAGGTGTACTGGGTGTGGACACAAGCATCCCCCTTCAGATGCCCACACCCAGTGCGTTGTGTTTAGGCCCCAGCCACCTGGACTCTGAGTGCTCCATTTGTGCGGGTTTCAGTGCCCATATTATTGTGGACAGAAGGAATAAACTTATTTTAAAGGGCCTGTTACCCAATTCCACTTCTGTCAGTGTAGGGACGTAACTCCCCCTAAGTCACCCTATGTGAAAAGGAGGGATGAGGAGAAGACCGAGAGAGACAAAAGTGTAGACCTCTGGAAAAGCAGAAATTGACATTCTTCAAGGTCTGCTGGGGAACCTTCCCCGAAGACCAGGCCCAGGCTGTCTTCACCTCTGCCAAGGTTTTCTCCTGAACCTCCCGAGATCCCATTGGCCTTGGCCAGGCATCCTTCCAGGCCTGAGTCAGTGAATTCCTCTGCCAGATTTTCCCGGAGTTTGTCAGAGAGAAGTGGACATTCTGATGAGACAGGTTTTTGTAGGCCCAGATCCAGCTGGAGGTCCTCTCGCCCCCTTCCCTTCGGGAGCTGAGGGTCCTCCTCCTGTCTTTGCCAGACATCCTCCTTTCCAGAGCCCCGTGGCTTCTGGGGCCTGTGGATATCGGAATATCTGGGGTTGAGGTGCCAGCATCAACGTCTTTGGTTTCTTTGCCAACCACAGCCTTGAGTTCCTCAGCACCTTTCACTGTGGTGCTGGAGGGCTTTTGGAGTCGTAGTTCGCTCTGTGGTGGGTCTGAGGGGTTGGCGTGGGCATCCAAGTTTTCGGTGCTGCGCCTTTCCTCTCAGAGCCCTGGCATTGAGCAGCTCAGCGCCAACTCTGCCATTGGCACAGATGGGGTCAGGGATCTCACTTCTGGCGGCGTTGAGCGCCTCGGCACTGATGCTTTCTGTACCGATCTCTTGCTCTCCATCAACGTTTGACATGGTGGAGTGGTTCTATCGACCTCTATGTCCAGATCCTTGATGTCAGCCCCTCCGGATCCTTTCTTACCTCAGCTGGAATCTGAACTCAGCGTCTGCAGTCCTCCACTTCAGGGACAGTCTGCTCCGACCCTCCAGGTTATCCTCCCTGTTTAGCCCCAGGCTTCCGGTTCTTCCCTGGAATCCCCCCCTCTCCCCAAGGAGGTCCACCTGAATCATTTGAGTATGAGGAGGCATTTTGGCTTCACTCCAGAGTCTGTCACCAAAGACACCGACTGGGAGGAAAGGGAGTACTCTCCCCGATCTCCACCTGATGGTCTTCTTTGGAGACATCATGGAAATTCTGCGGCAGAAATGTTGCTCGCCCTCCCAAAAGCCCAATCTGGATGAATCTGTGTTCCTGGAGGCATTCTGAGTAGGCCCATCAACTTCCTGGGTGACCCCCCTCCAGACCCCTTGGTAGACCTTACTGCCCGCAGGGCATGGAAGAAACCAGATGCTGTGAAACCAACTACTAAGCAGCCTGTCAAAGTATTAAGTGCCCCTCAGGATAGAATGTCCTGGCAGAAGTGTCCCTGATGCCTTGGTGGTTGCAGCTGCCACTAAAAAGGAGCTCGCTCAGGAGAGAGCACCTCTGTCCATTCGCCCAACAGGGAGTCTAGAGTGATAGGTTGGAGAAGTGTTCACACTTCAACCTTCTCTTTGAGAGCACTGAATTATATGGCACACGTTATCAGGCTGCAGAGATACCTCATCAAAGAGGTCTCTGAATCTACCCCAGAGTCCATGTCTGCCAAGAAGATTTTCTCTTGCAGACTGGCTACTCGTAAGGCCATCCCTAACACCTCTGTGAGGCTCCTCTCCTATGCCACAGAAGGCACTTCTAGAGCAACCGGTTTAGGCATCCCTGCTAGGCGTCACGCCTGGATGAGGCTCTGTAACTTGTCTGAGCCCTTTAAGGCATCCTTCAGAATGCCCCCTTTGACAGGTCAACCTTGTTTGGCCTGTCTGTGAGGGAGACACTGGCCCAGTGCTCCATCGGGATCCACTTCTCTACTCCTCGGTGATCCTACTCCAGGTATCAGAGAAGGTAGTAAGAAGCTGTGGTTCTGGAAGTCCAGCGCTTTACACCAGGAAGCACTGGCAGTCTCTTCCCCTAGAGTCAAATTGGGGAATGATGAATTCAGACACCGCCCTAGAGGCAGAAGGGATTCGGGCCAAGGGTCTCTGCACTCTCACCTGGACAGACCATTACAGCGACCCTGAAGTGTTGCCCAACTGCCTCACCCTGGAACCACTCAGGGGTCGCTTTCTTTATACCTATTAGCCTGGAAAGCCGTCACAACAGATTGATGGCTACTGATATCCAAGGGTTATTCAATCCTCTTCCTTTGTCCCCCAAGATCTCGGAAAATTCTCTTGGATGTTCTCTTGCTCACAGGGAGGCAGCCAATCTAGAAATCTCTAAGCTGCTTATCAAGCGAGTCATCCAGTCTGTCCCCCCATAATTATCCGCATTGGGTGTCTACTCGGGGTTCTTTTTGGTGCCCAAAAAGATGGGGGGGGGGAGGAGACAAACCTATATTGGACTTAACCCATCTAAACAAGTTTGTCAGCAAGACAACGTTCTGGATGGTTACCATTCGATTCATCCTTCCCTACCAGCAGAAGGATTTCTGGATGTGCTCATTGGACCTCCAAGGCACATATTACCACATAAAGATGGACAAGCACCACGGGAGGTTCTTATACTTATGGTCAGGAGCCAGGCATTTCTAGTTTAGGGTACTCCCCTTCAGTCTCACCACAGCCCCCTGGGTATTTACCAAAGTCGTAGCAGTACTTGCAGCGCATCTCAGACTGCAGGGAATACAGGTTTTTCCCTACCTGGACAACTGGCTCCTAGCTGGACTTATCAGGCATCAGCTTCTTCAAGCCAGAGACCAGTTTCTCCCATCAGCTTCGACCTTTAGCATCGCGATAAACTTTCCAAAATCCAAGTTGCAACCTTTCCATTCTCTGGAATTTATCGGAGCACGGTTAAACATGTTTCTGCGCAAGGTCTTCCTCACCAGAACGGGATTTACTGTCTTCAGCTCCATGTTTGTCATTCTCGAAGCTTCTCTTTCTTCAGCAGCTCAGATTCTTCAAGCCCTAGGGTCCATGGCAGTAACCATCGGTATTCTACCCCTTGCAAGACTGCACATACATATCCTTCCGTGGACCCTAGTTGTACAATAATCTGTTTTGGACAAGCCTCTGTCTCATCCCATTCCCGTATTCAAAACCTGCAAATTGTCCCGTCTGTGGTGGTTAGATTCCCAGAACTTGACAGAAGGTCCCCTTTCTTGGCTCCCGCTCCTGTAACCACAGATCTGAAGTAGGAGATTCATTTGTCAGCAACCTGTGGGTTATGGATCCGATATCGGATCCGAACCGGCATGGTTTATCCAGCTATGGATCCGAGCTCCTCCCCTCACCCGTAATGCCCTGCTCTCCCTACATGACCCTAGATCTAGTTTGCCGCATTCATGGTGACAGCCTAGATTTCGAGCTCCATAAGCTAAGTGGTTTTTTAGTACTTTAAAAGGGTTTTTATTACTTTAAAATACTTTAACTGTGTGAAAGTGTTAGGTTCCCCTTCTATATATTATATTTTTGTGTTAAGTTAACTTAATTTTGTGTACCCTCCCCTCTCTGGCGCGTAGCTAGTGTGTGTTTCTTTGGGGCCTTTAGTGTGTGTGCTAGTTTATTTTTTCTTAACCAAAAAAAAAAAAAAATAGTATGTCTGAGGCCCCAAAGGCAATTTTCTCAAAATGCTCCCTGTGTGGCCATAAGCTATCCCCTGCTGATGGCCACACTCTGTGCGTTCGATGCCTTGGGGTTGAACACCTCACCTCTGGATGGTCAATCTGTGCAGGGTTCAACCCCAGGGCATTGAAGGAGCGGAGGTCGAAGCTGGTTTTGGCGGGACTCTTGCCCCCGGACTCTGCTTCGGCCTCCACCCCGTTGGTAGTTACCGCTTGGGTTGCTGCCTGCTCCCCCTCCTCCTCCCGGGATTCAAACTCCCTCTATGGGTTCGGAGGAGAGGGAAGCGAGGAAGAAGGACCGGAGAGAGAAGCACCATAAGCGGCGGGCCGAGACCTCCGTCTCGGCCCCACCGGCTAAGCGGGCTTCTCCTCCGGCCTCTATGGCTGCTGGCTCTCTTTCTCGGCTCCGGTCCCCATCCTTTTCACCGGGGCTTGAGGAGGAGGAGACCCGACCTCCTTCGAGGCTATCGAGGCGGTACTCAAGGCCTACCTCGGTAGCCTCATCGAGGTCTACCTATAGTCTCTCCGACGCTGATCTGGACCGGATGATGCGAAGGTTCATCCAGGCCCAGATGCAGATGGGAGTGCTCCTGCCTCGGGAGCTCGACCCCATTTTTCAAGCCCATAGCTCCTTCTCCGACCCGCTACCCGGGCTCTGAGCGTTCGGAGCCGGGCAGCTTCGGAGCTGGGGGTGGGTCGGCGCCGACAGTACTAGGTACTTCAGATCCGACCCTGCCCTTGAGTGTTTCGGATCCGGGGGACTCAGTGTGCCTTCGGCGCCGTCCGTGTCGGAGCGCACTGGTCCCTCGGATCCGAGGGGCCCAGCGCCTGCTCCGATCCACTCCTCGGATCCGAGGGGGAGCCGACTGTCGGATCCTTTGGTCGAGGCTGGCTCCCCTTTGGCTTTTGATGTAGTGGAGAGGGCTCTGTTGAGGGCTTCCGGACTCCCGGCACTTGCTTCGGCTCCATCCCACACTCCATCTGCTCTATGTCAGGCTTCCGTCACCCGGCCACTGAGACAGCCCATTTCAATGCCCCAAGCAGTTCCTTTGGAACTAGACACTGCTTGCGAGGGCTCCTCAGACAAGCCCCCCTGAGGAAGCACCTTGCAAGCACACGTGTAAAAGGAGGCACATAGACTCCCCCGAGTCTTTAACTGAAGACACGGACTTAGAGGAAGGGGAAGGCTCCCCAAGATCACCCCCCGAGGATGTCTCCTTTGGAGATATCATGGAAATGCTTCGTATAAGAGGTGGGTGGTCTGCCCCAAAGTCTTCCTCGGACGAGTCCGTGTTCTTGGAGGCATTTGAAGCGGGCCCGTCTACCTCTTGGGTGTCCCCTCCTGCCGACCCCCCTGGTGGACCTCATTACCACCAGGGCGTGGAAGGAACCGGACACCGTGGAGCCAATCCCCAAGAGGCCGGACAGGATTCTTAGCCCCCCTGCTGACCGTGCCCACTGGAGCAAGGGACCCCCAGTAGATGCCATGTTGACGGCAGCAGCCACTAAGAGGGAACTCGCTCAGGAGAGTCCCTCAGTTCATCCTCCGAGCAAGGAGTCTCTGATGATGGACCGCTTGGGGAAGCGAATGTTTAGTTCAGCGACCTTCTCAGTGAGGGCGCTCAACTATCTGGCACATGTTAGGATGCAGCGCGATCTTATCAAGGAATACGCTGCATCCCCCCAGAGTCCATGTCGGAGGAGGACAAACTTTTGCCCTCCACCCGTATGGCCACTCTCCGTTCCGTGATCAATACCTCTATGCGGTTACTTTCCCATGCTATTGAGGGAGCCACTAGAGCTGCAGGAGTAGGCCTAGTCACGAGACGCCAGGTCTGGCTCCGCCATTGCGATTTCACGGAGCCCTTCAAGGCGTCATTCGCGAACGCCCCTTTTGACGGTTCTGCCCTTTTTGGCAAGACTGTTCGCGACACCTTGGTCCAGAGCGAGAAGGACGGGAAGATGCTGTCTGCCATCTGAGTCCGCTTCTCTGTGCCCCAGGGGTCCTACTCTAGGTACCAAAAGGGCCAGAAGAAGATGTGGTTCCGGAAGTCGCAGCAATCCCAACCCGCTCCGGACAACCAGTCCTTCCGTGGCAGAGGAGGACAGGGAGGACGCTGCCCCAGAGGCAGAGGGGCTCCCAGGAATTTCGGGTCCAGAGAACCTTTATCTGAACGGCCCGCGCAGCGACGTTTTTCGGAGCACCTAGCGGCATGGGAGTCCATAACATCAGACCGCTGGGTCCTCCGCATTATATCCAGAGGATACAAAATCCCTTTTATTCACGTCCCAAAGCTAAAATCCCTCCCCGACGTTCCACCCGATCAGAGGGAGGCCGCTTCAGCAGAAATTGGCCATCTGCTGAGGAAAAGAGCCATCCAGCCCGTCCCCCCAGACCAGATCGGATCAGGGTTCTACTCCAGGTTCTTTTTAGTGCCAAAAAAGTCGGGGGACCTAAGACCAATTTTAGACCTGTCCCTATTAAACCTGGCAGTTCCCAAGGAGAAGTTCATGCAAACTCACTATCCCCTTCAAAACACTGTTACAAGCTTGAATTTCAGACCATATACACAGTAGCCTCTACCACTTACCATTTTAATGTTCAAGTTATACCATCCCAGAATACAAACTACTCCATAAATGGAAAACAAAATGAAATGGATGGTCACTTTGCAGTCCATCCTCCACCTTCTGTGAGAGAGTCACTGGATGTGCTCTATAGACTTCAAGGATGCGTACTACCACATACTAATGGACAGACGATCCAGGAGGTTTCTTCGCTTCCGGCTGGGAGCCAGTCACTACCAGTTCAGGGTCCTTCCCTTTGGTCTCACCACAGCCCCCAGGGTGTTCACCAAAGTATTAGCAGTGGTTGCGGCCCACCTGAAGCTTCAGGGGGTGCAGGTCTTTCCGTACCTGGACAACTGGCTTCTCACCGCCCCAACAAGGCATCTACTATCCTTGGCAAGAGACTCCTTTCTTCATCTAGCTCCCTGCTTAGGCATCACGATAAACGTAGGAAAGTCCAACCTGGCCCCTACTCAGTTGATAGAATTCATAGGTGCCAGGTTAGACATGAGGAAGTTAAGAGCCTTTCTCACAACCGACAGAGTTCGGAATCTGCGACTCCAGATGCGGGCCATCCTCCACTCCAGCTCAGTTCCGGCGGAATTGGTCCTGAGGGCACTAGGGCGGCAGCGATTTCTCTTCTCCCACTTGCCCGCTTGAACATGCGGGTTCTTCAGTGGACACCAAGTACAATGGTCATATCTTTCTGTCCCCCTGCATCACCCCATTGCAATCAGCAAGGCTTGCAAGCGGTCTCTCTTGTGGTGGCTCCATTCCCAGGATCTCCACGGAGGCCGCCCCATTTGTGCATCTCCCCCTCTCGCCACAGTGACCATGGACGCCTCCCGCCTCGGGTGGGGGTGGGGGGCATTTTGCTTGTCGGACGGTCCAAGGCACGTGGAACACCTCAGAGACCTCCCTGCATATCAATGTTCTAGAGATGAGAGCGGTGCTCTTGGCGTTGCAAGAACTACAAGCCTTTCTTCCCCTGGGAACAATTGCGATTCAGTCAGACAACATGTCGGTGGTCTGGTACATCAACAAACAGGGGGAACCAGGTCTTACCCTTTATGTCGAGAAGCCATGAGAGTGTGGGAATGGGCGATCTCCACCAACCGCTTTCTCATCGCAATGCATATTCCGGGTCGGTCCAACATCCTTGCGGACAAGCTCAGTCGCACCATTCTCTCCCTGTACGAGTGGTCTCTCAATGCTCAAGTAGCGAAACGTATCTTCGCACAGTGGGGAACTCCTTGTTGCGATCTCTTTGCTTCTCCTTTAAACACCAAGTGCGACAGTTTTTTCGCTCTAATCCCTCCTCCAGGGGATTCCCTGAGAGACACTCTGGTGCATGCTTGGCCTCCCGGTCTTCTTTACGCATACCCCCCTTTGCCTCTGATGCTCCAGGTTCTTCAGAAAGCCTCACGGTTGGGGTGCAGAATGATCCTCATAGCGCCATTCTGGCCTCGGCAGATCTGGTTCCCTTACCTAAGGTCTCACTCAGTGAATCCACCTTGGATTCTAGATCCCATTCCGGATCTGATATCACACCCATCGATCGTACCAACTCCAAACCTGGACAACCTGAAGCCGACTGCTTGGCTGCTCCAGTTCCACTCCTAATCAGGACTCCCGGTATCTCGTCTCCCGTTAAGGCCATTCTGGAAGCGGCTCATAAACCCTCTACCAGAAAAATTTATTGCAGTAAATGGAAGCGATTCTCCATTTGGGCGGAGCGGCAGGGTCTAGATCCCTTCACGGTTCCCCTTCCTGTGGTGCTAGACTTCCTTAACACTCTTTTTAATGATGGCGCCAGTAGTTCTACGGTCAAAGTTCAGCTAGCGGCCATTTCTCATTATCATGTTGGTCATGACTCTGGGCCTCTTATGTCTGCCAAGTTATGTAAAATCTTCCTAAAAGGCACCTTTCTGCTTAGACCCCCTGTCAAGCAGGCAGTTCCACCATGGGATCTTTCCTTGGTTCTTCAGGCCTTGACCGCTCCCCCCTTCGAGCCTGCGGCCACAGTAGCCATTACTTCAGCCAAAAGAGTTTCGGAACTTCAAGCCCTGTCCATGAAGTCGCCTTACTTGATCTTCCATCCGGACCGCATGTACCTCAGGATCAATCACTCTTCTTCCTAAGGTAGCTTCGGAAGCAAACATTAATCAGTCCATCAACCTCCCTGTTTTCTTTCCTAAATATCAGAACAAAGGCGAGTACAAGCTGCATTCATTGGATGTTCGCAGGCAGCTTCGTTTTTATCTTAACAGGACAGCTGGTCACAGGCAATCCGACCAATTGTTCATTTCCTTTGCTAAATTCAATCTGGGTAAACCAATTTCCAAAGTCTCCTTGTCACGCTGGATTTTCCAGTGTATTCTATTAGCTTACCAAGCTTCCGGGAGGTCCGCACCGGACGGAGTCCATGCTCATTCAACCCGGTCTGTTTCTACCTCAGCGGCCTTTAAGGCTAGGATTCCTCTGGATGACATTTGTTCAGCAGCCACTTGGGCTTCATCTCATACCTTTATTTCTCATTACAAGCTGGATATCACGTCTAGAGGTAGAGCATCCTTTGGCTCCGCGGTGCTCCGGAATAGCCTTCCATGACGGCTGCCCAAGACTCAGGTAGCTGGGGACTCTGTCCCACAGGTTGCTGACAAATGAATCTCCTACTTCAGATTTAGAAGTTATGTACTTACCATAACGTTCCATCTGAGTAGGTGAATTCATTTGTCTGCAACCATCCCGCCCTCCTATCCCCCTGGCCTTGTCAGTTTCCTGCATAGAATGTGTTACCCTTTGCTAGGGTATTTGATACAGGGCAAACTCGATCTGAGGTCATGTAGGGAGAGCAGGGCATTATGGGTGAGGGGAGGAGCTAGGAGCTCGGATCCATAGCCGGATAAACCATGCCGGTTCGGATCAGATATCGGATCCATAACCCACAGGTTGCAGACAAATGAATCCACCTACTCAGATGGAACGTTATGGTAAGTACATAACTTCTAATTACCAGAGTTGCCTCCTGGCTCGGGTTGAGGGGACCTTGGCTGGGACGGATTGTTCAAGGGACGTGGTCAACATTAGAGACCAGCTTTACACATCAGCGTTCTGGAAAATGAGGGCAGTGGTCCTTGTGTTGCAGGCATTTCATTTATTTCTCCCCGAGGAAAGATTACGATAGACTGACAACGTGTCGGTATTCTGGTATATCAACAAACAGGGAGGAACCAGATCATATTCCCTGTGTTGAGAAGCCATGAGATTGTGGGAATGGGGAATTTCCTCCAACTGCTTTATCGCAATGCTCATTCCTGGGAGTTCCAACATCTTAGCGAGCAAACCGAACAGGACCATACTGTCTCCTCACGAGTGGTCTCTGAAACAGTCAGTGTCTGACATGATCTTCCAGAAATGGGGCCATCCTTGCTGCAATCTCTTCCCCTCTCAGTGCCAAATGCAGCAAGTTCTTTGCCCTGATTCCCCCCAAAGGAGGACTTGCCAGAGATGCTCTAGTTTATGCTTGGCCCCCCCGGTCTGCTGTATGCTACCCTCTTCTTCCTCTCATGTCGAAATTTCTTCAGAAGGCAAAAAAGTTGAGCTGTCGAGTGATCCTCATTGCTCCTTTCTGGCCTTGTCAGGTTTGGTTTCCTCTCCTCTGGTCTCAGTGTCGGCCCTCCCTGGATTCTGGATCCTTGTCTGATATCCAATCTTGGAGGGTGGTTATCATCTGGATCTGAAAAGCTTGAAGCTCACAGTTTGGCGTCTGAAGTTCCAGTGATGGCTAGAGTTCCTGGGCTTTCCTGTCCATGAAGCACATTTTGCTTTCTGCTCACAGGTCATCTGCCAAAAAGATTTATGCTAGCAAGTGGAAGAGGTTTTCCATTTGGGCGTGTCAGCATTGTATAAATCCATTTTCGGAGTCAATACCTTCGGTCTTGGAGTTCCTGGCCTGTATCTTCAACCAAGGCGACAGTTCCTCTATGGTTAAAGTCCAGCTTATTGCCATTTCTCATTACCATGTAGGACTTAAGGACTCCTCTTTAGCTGCTTCTAGATTGTGTAAAGCCTTTCTGATATGTACATTCTTCTTACGGCCACCAGTTAACAATCCTACTCCCCATTGGGACCTAACTTCTGTGCTACAAGTGCTGGTGTCCTCACCTTTTGAACACAACGAAAGGTGGAAAAATGCACCAAAAATAAACCAATAAATCCTTGGAGGTGCAAAGCGAGAGACGAAAAAATATTCCACAACCTAATTTTATTAGCCAAAAGTAAAAACACAAACCAGACCAACGAAAAATTCATAAAAGCATTAACTATAGACCACAGCGTTTTCGTCTTATTTCACAGACTTCGTCCTCACCTTTTGAACCATCTGCAAAAGTGCATCTACAGCATCTGTCTTGGAAGACTGCTTTACTAGTATTCCTGACCTCATCTAAGCAGGTTTGAGTTACAAGCTCTTTGCATTCAGCCTCTATGCCTCATAATTCCATAAGGACTATAGCTTTCTTAGACCAAACCCCTCCTTTATTCCCAAGGTCGCTTCTGAAACATAACATTAATCAGGTCATTCACTTTCCCGTTTTCTTTCCAGAGTTCCAGACCAAAGGGAAAGTTGCATGTGTTTGACCTACGTAGGCAGCCACGTTTTTAGATAGAACCAAAACTTTCAGAAAGCCCAATCAATTGTTTGTCTTGTATTCTAAAGCCAGATTAGGATCTCCTGTCTCCAAAGCAACCATCGCCAACTGGATTGCTAAATGTATCTCATTTATTTATGACAACTATGGTGTTTCTCTTCTTTCCTCAGTAAAAGCACATTCTACTAGAGAGCAGTGTCTACTTCATCAGCTTTTACATCCAGAGTACCAGTAGATGAGGTATGTGCTGTGGCTATATGGGCTAGGTCTCTCACCTTCATATCTCACTACAAATTAGATATTTTATCCTAGAGCAGAGCCTCTCTTGGATTCCACCATGCTCCAAAATATCCTTTCTGAGGGCCTTCCAGGGTGCAAGTAGCTGGGGACTCTGTCCCACAGATTGAAAATCAAATGAAGACCATTTCAGATAAAGAAGTTATATACTCACCATAACATTCCAATTGAATTGTTGCTCTTCATTTGTCTTCAGCCTTCCCTCCCTTCTTCCCCCTTCCTTAGTCCATTTATCTGGCAGAGGGAGTCTCCCACCCTTTCTCTCTCTGATCTCAATTTGGCATAGAGTGTGTGATAGTAGTGATGTCCCCGTGTTCTCTTGAGCAGATGCTTGGCTTTTAGGCAAACTTGATCTGAGGTAGTGAGGGAGAGAGGGGCACTATGGATAGGGGAGGAGCTCAGTTTTGGCACCGTATCTTGTATATGGCTGGTCAGTGCCTATACCCACAGGATGAAGACAAATGAGCAACAATTCAGATAGAACATTATGGTGAGTACATAACTTCTTTTTTTAGATAAATGGGTTCTGAAGATCATTTAACAGCAGTACACATGGCAGTATGAGGAAATTTTTCCTCACCGGGGGGGGGGGGGGGGGGGGTAATGCCTCATTCACCAGGCCAGGCTCCTTTTACACCTGTCCACAACATGCTGTCCCCAGGAGTGATAGAACCAGTTTTTAACTCTCAGGTGAGAAACTATTTTTATTCAAGGATGTTTTAGTGCCAAAGAACAAACATGACAGGAGACTACTCTGTCCTTTCCCAAGCCTGTTTGTGAAAGTGCCCAAGCTCAAAATGTCAGTTCATAACTCATTACCTCCTCTTCCTTATTCAAGTTTCCTAGTAACTCTGGTTTTTCAGTGACCTTCTCAGGGTTTTAATCTGATCAGTAAAAACAAAATGAAAACTACAGCAAAGCTAGAACTTCCACTGAGACCTCCCAAACCTCTTGTATCAGAGGCACATGGGATATATGGAAATGATCCTTATGAACATCAGATGTTTCAGCTAATTGGCGATTCTAAATGCCCATAACTTGTTTCGTCATTTTAATGGATAATCTTAGGCCAATAAAGCCAAACCCCACTAGCTGTGGATATGCATATTTCGGCCTTGTTTTAGTTTGTCATTTGGGATATTTTTGCAATGACCCTAATTCAGGTGGTTTAAAAGTTGTGCGTCTTGTGTACATTATCAGTTCACTGCCTTACACTTTGGAATAGCCATTGCACCAAGGGTGTTCACAATGTGTCTAGCTGCAGTTATAGCTCATTGCTGGTTACAGGGTATCATTTTTTCAAATTTATACTAGCTTATCTTTGCAGAGTCTCTTTCAAATTGTCAGGAATCTGTCACTTGGGTGAGAGAGCTCTTACACAAGCTGGGATTCCATGAGAATATTTGAAATACTTTTTTGACTCTGTCACACAGGATTGTGTTCCTGAGGTGTCAGACACTTCTGTTCAAAGAGCTTTTCTTCCAATCGAAAAAATAGGTCTATATTTAAATTTATTTCTAAGGTTTTCCACTCACTATGAGGGAATACTTCAGGATTTTGGGTCTCATAGCATATACGATTCTCATAACCCTGCCAAGATTCCACATGAGAGATACAATGGTATCTGAAGTATCTTTGGTTCCAGCACCAAAATTCCTTGTCTTTTTAAATCCCAGTGCTGGGGTTTGCCAGAAAGGAAATCATTTGTTGGAGACAGCAAATATCCTTAAATTGAGGTCTCTCCTTCTTCCTCCGCATTTCAAAGCATTCACTCACCAAAGACACTTCAGACTTTCTTTGCAGAGCATTTTCAAGAGGAATAAAAGTGGAAGGTGTGTGGGACACCTAGGACAAATGAAAGCACACACAAAAAAAAAAAAGATGCTTACCATGGTCAACAGTCAACTCCATGAATCATTTTTTGTCCTTGGGACCTCTTTAAGTTATTAAACAATATCACAGCCATGTGGTATATCAAGCAAGGGGGAATGAGGTCTTATCCCTTTTCAGTCTAGCCACGTTAGATTGGGATATAGTTTCACACCACTCTCTCACTCTTCAGGCATCCTACATTTCCATCAGAGCAAAATTGTGGCTTACAAGCTGAGCAGGACAGTCAGACCCTACTGAATTAAGGTGTCTTTCAAGATTTGATCTGTTTGTGGTGAGTTCCTCTAGATCTATTTGCTTCCTCTCTGGACAATCATCTGGTAAGATTCTGCTCAAGGAATCCACCCCAGAAGGCCTGGAAGACAGACTACCTTTATTTTCCTTGGACTGGAATGTTACTGTATGCTTTTCCATCCTTTTCACTGATATTCATGGTACTTATGAAAATTCAGAAGAAATTCCTGAAGAGCAGTGTAGTGATTCTCTTCTGGCCCATGCAACAGTGGTTCTTCCTTTTTGGAAGTGGCCAGGGACAATTACCTCAAGCTTTCCTCACAGACTGAATATACACCTCCAAGATCAGGGGTGTTTGTTTGCCAGTTAACTTCAGTTTGACTGCCTGGATGACTGTCTTAATTTCCATTATGCACCCCTTTACTGAGGATGTGCAACAGGTACTAACTGGAGCCAAGAAAGCCTGCTACTAGAAAATCATATAATGTTATGTAGTCCAATCTCGCCTCCATTATTACATGTGGGTTCGGAGACTATCCTCTGGTCCGACTCGTCCACTTAGAAAGCCTGAAAGCTTCTGATTGGCTCGTGGCTAATGGGTATCCCATGATGCATGCGCACATTCCCCAGATCTCGTTTGCCATGTCTTCAGTCAGAAGTTTCTTTTGGTTGGCCATGGCTAAGTGATTTAGTTCTTTATTATTCTGCTTGTTTGAAGTTTTTAACTTCGTGTGAAGTGCTTTTCTTATTGTTGATAGCCTTATTGTGATACCGATTGTGTCAATTTAACCGGACTTGACTTCTTTTTACTGGAATTGACTTTTCTGCTATAAAATTTTGGGCTTGTTGGCCTTTTTTGTGTGTTCCTGTGAATGTGTGCTTTTGACTAAACCGTTTTACTTAGAGGTACTAGTCTGTTCCCTTTCCTTTTCCTTTACACTAGGTTAGTTTAAGTTGGAGAACATAGTAAAACTTCCCTTGGTTTGTTGTGAGAAGTAGGGCTAGATCTGTTTAAGTTAGAGAATCTAGTTCCTCTCTTGTTTAGTGTGTGTGTTGTTTTTTCTCTTCAATCGCCTATATTGACACTGCCATTATGTCTAAAGAACATAAAGAGCATAAACTGGATTTAAAAAGTCTACTAAATGCTCTCAAAAAATGTCCATCACTGATGGACATATAGCATCTGTGTGTACTGTTTAGGAGCCATACATCTTCAAGAGATTTGTCTCTTTTGCCATTCCTTTAGTCCTAGAGTGCTTCAGGAGTGGAAGAATAAGTTGATTCTAAAAGGCTTGTTAAAACCTCCTTTCGAGGAAGACCTAGCCAGTTCATCGTCCTTTGCTAGGTCGCATTCTTCTGGTAAAGATAAGGGCAAGACCTCAAAAAGACCTTCTCCAGCCTCAACTTCTGTCTCTGAACCTCCACAGAAGTTACCTAAATCGGAGATGGCCTCTGTTTCTTCTGCTCCACTGTTCTCGGAGCCGATTGAGATTCCTGGACATGGACATTATAGTATCGGCACCCAGTGCTTCGGTGCCGATCACTTGCAGTCCTCTTCAGAGCCGGTCTACAGACATTCCACCGGTCTCCCCTATTTAAAATCACTTGTATTGCAGAGAGCTAGGTCTCCAACACTGTCCTCCAGATCCTCCAGGAGCTTTTCTGATGTAGACATCGAGAGAGTGGTGCTCAGACTCCTTAAGTCGTCGGCCTTGCCAAAATTTTTATCGGCTCTGACCACTTCTGTCTCTGAGCCGACTCCTGTTACCGACCCTGCTCTTTTTCCTTCTCCAACCCAGATTGGGTCTTTGGAGTTGATGCTGTTGGTACCGACTATAGTGGTGTCCTCTGCTCCAGCACCTCGGGTTGTAGTCTCGGAGCCGAGCTCCACTCCGACACTGTCGGCGCCGTCTGAAGTGTCTAGGGTCCGAAGCTCTTCGGTCGGGCCCGAGGGAGACACTTGGAACCGAACCTCTCTGGTGCCGAGTCTTCCTCTTGGTGCATCGACCTGAGTGAGCTCGTACCCTACATCGTTCTTGGAGCAGATTCATTTGGAGCCATCGGCACCTACACTCTCCTCGGAGCCAGGGCTTCGTTCAGAGCTGGAGGAATCGGTTTTCGTGAAGATGAGCATGTTGGATAGTTCATCCATACCACGTAGGAGTACCAATGCTATACTCCCTCAAGCGCCAACTACAGTCTCACCATCCTCTCTCCCCTGGGATGGTAGAGACTCACAGCCTCAGGACCCTCGTTTGGGTGGTCCCTGATCTTCCTAGACCTCCCCAGAAGATCCCACTGAGGAGCCCCCTCAGAAGAGATCATGTAAGAGGAAGCTTGTAGACTCCCCTGATGAGTCAGTCACATCTGACACTGACCTCGATGAGTCGGAGGGGTCTCCTAAGTTGTCCTCTGAAGATGTCTCTTTTGCAGACATTTTGGTGATCCTCAGGCAGAGGTGTGACTGGCCCACCCGTTACCCCTTCCGATGAGGAGTCAGTGTACCTGAAGGCTTTTGGGTCTCAACCCTCAGCTTCATGGGTGTCTCCTCCATGTGATGAATTACTAGATCTCATGAGTCAGAAAGCATGGCAGACTCCTGATGCTGTGGAACCGGTTTCCAGGAGGCCGAATAAATTTCTCTCCGCAACTAAGGACAAAGAGTTTTTATCTAAGGGTTTACCTGTTGATGCCATGGTGGTGGCAGCGGCCACTAAGAAGGAGCTAGCAGAGCCTACTTCTATCCATCCACCTAATAAGGAATCCCTAATGATGGATAGGTACAGGAAGCGCATCTTCTCTTCAGCGGCTTTTACACTCTGCTGAACTATCACATTTTACGAGACTTCAGAGAGATCTCCTAAAGGAGTTAGGAGATACTCTTCAGGGTACTTCGACAGAAGCAGTCCCATCTACAGTGTTGGCTCAGTTGGTTACCCTCACATCTGTTAACTCCTCCATGCGGCTGATCTCATATGCATATATGATGGTGTGCATAGGGCGGCGGGTTCAGGAGTCTCATTAAGGAGACATTACTGGATGCATCTATGCAACTTTGCTGAGCCTTCCAAGTCTACATTCACCAATGCTCCCGTGGACGGATCCTCTCTTTTTGGACCCAAGGTGAAAGATACCCTCACCAGGTGAGAACAGGAAGGAAGGACTCTCTGCCATGGGAATCCGTTTTACCGTTCCTTCTAGACCTTACCCTAAAGGTCAGAAGAGTGGCAAAATGTGGTTCAAGAAATCACAGAGACCTTTCCAGGACACCCAAGGTGATTCCTCCTTCAGAGGCAGGGGAGGAGGAAATAATGGTAGACGTCACCCTAGAGGCAGGGGGAGGCCCACAAAATCAGGGAGGTCGCGATTCCTTCATCTTACCACAGGGACTCCCTTTGTACCGCACCAGCCCATTGCCACTGTGACCACGGATGCCTCTCGGATAGGGTGGGGGGGGCATTATCTTGGCAAGACTGTCCAAGGCACATGGCAAGACCAGGAGGCCCATCTGCATATCAATGTCCTAGAGATGAGGGCTGTGCTTCTAGGGTTGCAAGCACTTCACGACTTTCTCCCTCTAGGGATGAAAGCTATCCAGACAGACAACATGTCGGTTGTCTGGTACCTAAACAAACAAGGGGGGACCAGATCATGCCCCTTATGTCGAGAGGCCATGCGAGTTTGGAATTGGGCGATTTCTTCCCAATGCTTTCTCATTGCAATGCACATCCCGGGGACTTCCAACGTAATAGCGGGCAAGATAAGCAGGGCAATATTGCTACCTCACAAATCGTCCTTGAACCAGAAAATAGCCAGTATGATCTTTCACAAGTGGGGACAACCCTGCTGTGACCCCTTTGCCAGTCCCATCAACACCAAATGCAGCACTGTTTTCTCTCTCATCCCCCCTCCGGGGGAGTCTCCAAGAGATGCACTAGCCCACGATTGGCCCCCGGGACTCCTTTATGCTTTTCCTCCTTTTCCACTCATCCCCAAGGTCATACAGAAAGCAATGCTGTTGGGAAGCAAGATGACCCTCATCACTCCTTACTGGCCTCATCAGATTTGGTTCCCTTTTCTCGGGCTTCACCTGTTCGACTGCCCATGGACTCTGGACCCAGTGCCAGACCTCCTGACACACATGTCCAGGTTCTCTTCACCCCAGTCTCCACACACTCAAACTGACAGCATGGCTGCTCCAGTTCTGTCACTAGTCAGGCTTCATGATTTGTCTCCAGCTGTAACTCATATTATTACCTCTTCTCACAAGCCTTCGACCAGAAAATTGTATCATAGTAAATGGAAAAGATTTTCCATATGGGCACACAATAGAGAAGTTGATCCATTTACAGCTCCCATTACTATTGTTCTAGAGTTTCTTTCAGAACTCTTTCACCAAGGTTCAGCGGCTGCTACACTCCGAGTTCAACTAGCAGCAATATCTAATTTTCATTTGGGGAATAATGATTCCAGTCTTATGTCTCTCAAACTGTGCAAATCCTTTCTTAAGGGTTCCATGATGTTAAGACCTCCTGTGCAAGACCCCGTTCCTCCTTGCGACCTGAATCTAGTTCTGTCTAGACTTACTCTGCCACCCTTTGAACCAGCCCATTGTTGTCGGTTGAAATTTCTGTCTTGGAAGACTCTTTCTGGTAGCAGTAACCTCAGCCAGGCGAGTTTCTGAATTACAGGCTCTGTCTGTTAAACCTCCATATTTAATTTTTCACAAAGATAGGGTCTCTCTCTGGACCAACCCTTCTTTTATTCCTAAAGTCTGTTCTCAATTTCACTTGAACCAAATAATTGAATTGCCAGTGTTCTTCCCTAATTTCTTCAATAAAGCAGAGTATACATTCCACCAATTGGATGTGCACAGGCAACTACGTTTATATATCCACCGGACCAAAGAATTTAGAAAATCAGGACAGCTGTTTATTTCCTTTGCAGAGGCGAGAATGGGCTTGCCAGTTTCCAAGGTTACACTTTCGAACTGGATCTCTAGTTGTATTTCCTTTATTTACAGTTCTCAAGGAAAGGAGTTACCCTTTAAATTCAAAGCGCATTCCACCAGGTCCTTCTCTACTTCTGCTGCTTTCCAAGCCAGGCCACCTATTGATAGTATTTGTGCAGCAGCAGCATGGGCTACCCCTCATACCTTCATTTCCCATTATAAATTGGATTTAACTTCCAGAGGTCGAGCTTTGTTTGGTTCCACGGTATTCAGGAGTATCTTCTAGTGAGCCACCCATTCAAGATGCTAGGGATACTGTCCCACATGTAATAATGGAGGTGAGATAGGACTACATAACATAAAGAAGTTATGTACTCACCATAACGTTCCATGTATGTAGTCCATCTCGCCAAACTTTATTACGAACCCACCCACCAGCCCCCTTCCTGGAGGATCTGGATACAGTTTTTCCTTTTCTACAGTGGTTTTTGCCACAAGGGCGCCTTTTATTATAGTTTATTCTTCTGGACCTTTGTCCTTTTTCCTGTCTTACTCTGGTAGGCTAGTAGCAAACAAGATCTGGGGAATGTGCGCATACATCATGGGATACCTATTAGCCACGAGCCAATCAGAAGTTTTCAGGCTTTCTAAGCTGCCGAGTCAGAGCCGAGGATTGACTAAGAACCCACATGTAATGTTCGGCGAGGTGGACTACATACATGGAATATTATGCTGAGTACATAACTTCTTTTCTAGTTTGTGCCAGCAACAACCAGCTAACCTGGCTAACTTGAGGTTGTTGACTTGGAAACCAGTTTTACTGACTGACCCCTGCAAGAAGGATATCTGAGTTGCAAACTCTTATGAGTCCACCCTTCCTCACTTTCACAGGGTTCGAGACTTCATCCTGCTGTGCCTAAAGTGGTTTTCAAATTTAATTTAAGCCAAACTATCCATCTACCTGTTTTCTTTTCTGAACCTAAAAATGTGGGACAAAGGATAATCTATGCCTTGCATGTCCACAAGCAACTTTGGTACTATCTTGACAGAACTAAATCTTTCAGATGTTAAGATCAATTTTTCATTTCTTGTGAAGGTAAGATGATGAGACAATCTGTTTACAAGCAGACTATTTCCAGGTGGTTGTCTATGGTTAGTAACCTTTTGATGTCCTTCTGTTGTCATGTTGCAGTATTCATCATCGTAGGGAGGTCACTGCCTGCAGCACCGGATTTCCAGCCAGTATACCAAAGTCTTTGGAGCAAGAGGGTACGTGTGACATTTCAGGTGAGAGCCATAAACTAATGTAGGCCATAAAAGTCACGTCTGCACGTTCCCCCTTTAGAATTTTTCTGCTGCAGTGAACATCTCACTCCTGTTCGCCAGTTAGGGAAGCAGATTGCTCATTTATCCAGATGACCGCTACAGATAAATACCCTGTTGGGTTTTCCTTTTTGTCTTAGCCTTGTTTCTCAGACATACGTGTCCACTAGAAAGGGGAAGGGGAAGTGTGCTTGTGGGAAACACATTCTTCACAAGGATATGCAAAACCAGTGCATTTTCTGTTTAGGCAAGGCCCATGACTATAAGCCTTTCCCCATTTGTAAATCTTTTGTTCCTAAGAGACTCTGCAGCCATTTAACCACATTGAAACTGTACTTAGAAAATCAATGGCACTGCCGTCTCATGCTAGGTATGGAGGGCGGGGTGGGCACATTTGATAAGCCACCTCAGAAGAAGGCCAAGAAATTAAGTCTGATTCCCATGCTGTACCTCTGGTGTCCGGAGAGACTCTGAAGGCAGATGAAAGCCCGGAATCTCTTCAGAACTCTGTTTCCCAGCCATGCCCTGGGAACCACTGTGGAAGCTGGGATGGCAGAAACAATGAGTACGTCTGCTGAGGTCAATCATCCATCGGTTCGTGATGGTGGAGGGAATCCATGACACGTACAGTCTAAAGGGTCTACTCCTACCATACCATCCTCCTAGATGTCTGCTTTTAGGCATACACAGCCTTCTACTCCCTTAGAGGAAACAAAACTAAAACATTCTGAGAAACAACCTGTTCCTGGATGGGAAGTTTTTTTCTTTGGGTCTTTTCAAGGTATTTCAGACCTTTCAGACTCAACAACCACCAGCTGCTGCTCCAGTGCACCCATTAGAGGCATCAGATGAAGAGTATTCCTCCCCTGAGGAATCATTGACTTACTGTTCACAGATTGATTCCCCTAAGGACTTCATCACCCCAGAAGCAGAGGATCCTGTCACTGCTGAGTCTCCAAGGGAAGAATTCACCTTTGGGGACACTATCTCCCTCATGAGGGAAGATTTTAAATGGCAGGCCTCAGATGTGTCTGACACTAAGAAAAAAGATACTTTGACTTACTACAAATGGAACAGCCATCCCCTTCTGCTGAACTTCCCTTGCTACCAGCCTCCCAAGATGCCTTTATGGCTGCTTCACAAGCCCTGATTCCCAACCCCTAGCCTCAGAATGTCCATACCGATTCTGCAAGGTGCCTCCAGACACTCAATTCGTATTTAAAAATCCACCTGTGGATCCAACAGTTATTGCAGGCGGATAAAGCCTCCAGACAGTTAACCTCTGCTGCTCTTTACCCTTCTGATAAGGACAGCAAATTCATGGACAGACTAGGGGAAAAAAGTCTATACCTCTTCCAACCTTGTTATCGAGTCTCTGAATTAGCAAACCCACATGGCTAGGTATGTCCTGGACACCCTCTCCAAAACTTTACTCTCCTCCTGAGGTTCCAGAATCACCAGGAAAAACTCAACTAAACAACTTACTTTTCCACAGCATCTCAGATGACTAGGTACTCCAAGTGCAGCTATGATGTTGTGGAAGCTTCCTCGAAATCTGCTTCCTCAGGCTCAGTGTTGAGGAGATATTCCTGGGTGAGACTTCAGACCCTACCTATGGATGTGCAAACTAAACTGCTTGATGCACTCCTGGATAATAAAGCTCTTTTTGGACAAGCTTCAGCAGAACATCTCAAATCCCTTCAAGAATAGGGAAAAGAATTACAAAATGTGAAGCATTTACTAGTGTCTCCTGTCCCCAGATATCACAGAAATTATCCACAAAGAACTTCCTTTTTCAGGAGACTGTCTTCCAATATTGCACCACCACAGGCTAAAGGACATAGGCAAGCTAGAAAAGCTCTGCTGCTAGGTTCCATTCAGTTCCTCTTCCACTCCCTTTCTGAGTCAGTCTGACCAAGCCAGACCACCTCCATTGTGACTTACAATCTCGAAACTCCAACACTTCCCTCTCCCTTCGTCTCACCATCTCCCTACCATCCTGGCAGAAAATCACGTTCGAAAACTGGGTCCTCTCCATCATTCAGAGAGGGTACTTCATGAGTTGGTGGACTTTGCCCCTCTTTCAGGGGATTCCTCAACCTCCATCAAAGCAAATTCATCTTTTTCCCACCATTATTCAACAATTACTAACTCAGGGCACCATAGGGCCTTATTTCACAAAGAAACAAAGGTTTTTACTCCATAATGTATATGGTACCAAGGAAAGATGGCCCTTGGAGACCAATTCTGGATTTATCTCTTCCAAACCTGTTCCTCAAGGTACCCACTTTCAAAATTCTCACCTTACCTCTGCTCCTACCACTCGTACCAACCCAGGCCTTCATGGTAGCTCAGCATTTGAAGGACGCCTACCTTCACATTCCAATACACCCGGATTGCAGGAAATTCCTACACTTTGCAGTAGATTACTTGCATTTTCAATTTTCTGCATTATCCTTTTGGCTCTCCACAGCACCTAGAGTGTTCACAAAGTGCCTCGCACCTCTGATTGCTCACTGCAGAACTCTGGGTATTCACATATACCGACCTGTTAATTCTTCATCAGGACTGTCAAACCCTCCTCCTCCACCTACAACAGGTGACCAACACCCTGACTCAGGATTCACTGTAAACAAGGGACAATCTCACCTGATCCCCACTCAACACCTCATCTTTTTGGGGTGCAGGATAAGAACAGACAGGATGAAGGCCTTCATTCCAGACCAGAGGATCATGGACCTCACCTTGTACTTCAACAATCTAATCATCCTCACTTCTTTGCCAGCAACAGAATTCCTAAGAATATTAGGCCACATGGCATCCCTGATGCCCGTTCTACCTCTGGCATAACTCCACATGAGAAAGATAGTGACTTCTAAAAAATCCATGGAGTCAATGCACTCACCCTCTGGACACCCATCTCCCCCTTTTACTGTGCCTGAAGAGGGAGCTACAATGGTGGATTTGTGCCATCAACCTCAACCACTGAACCACCCTTACAGGTACCTGCCCCCTTACAACAGATCTTTACAGACTCCTCAGACATGGGGTGGGGAGCAGCACTACTGAACAACCAAAAGCAAAACGCTGTGCAGGGAAAATGATCCACACTGAGCGACCATATCAACATCAAAGAAATTAGGGTACTTCTAGCCCTACAGACCTTCAAATTAGCCCTACTCCCTGGAACACTGAAAGTGATCAGACAGTGTGACTGTCCTGTGGTACAGAGATCCTACCCTCTTTGCAGTCTAGTCACACAGATCTGGACCCTAGCATCAACACTGCATATTCACTTGCTAGCAGTGTACATCCCTTCCACAGAGAATGTTATAGCAGATACTCTCAGCAGAGCTTCAGCACCCTCTCACTAATGGATGCTTCACAGAGAGGGTGTTCCTAGATCTTATTCACAGGTGGGGTATCCTGCAAGCAGATCAGTTTGCCTCATCCCAGAACAGACAAATACCTCTTTTTTTGCACAAGGGATCCACATCCACAAGTATGGAAAGTGGATGTTTTCTCTCTCTTGGGTGGGGATTGTGACGCCCGTGCCTTGGCCCAGCAATGAAGGAGCCTCAATCCTCACCACTAACAACAGAGATGGAGTCTCATATATGAAGAAAGGATAACAAATACAGTAAAGTGCAGTTTCCCTTAAGAGCACACCGAGATCACAGTCAGTCCTGGGCTGGTCACTCCCTTTCTCTCCAGGTCCCCAATAAGACTCCCCACTGGCACAGCTATAGGGTCCAGATATCAGTCAGCTGGGCAATCTAAAATCTCCAGCACCCTCTCTGTCCAACCAGTGCTTCATGTCCCTGCCCAAGTAGCTGACACACACACACTTTGAGATAAGAGTTTATACAACCACACCGACACTCCTGGGAAAGGCTTGCACAGGTTCTCCAGCTGTGTCCCTATTACCCAGAATATATGGTAGTACCGCCTGCCACTACCCAGCTAATATTTATCAGCTACTCAAAGGCCCTTAAAAGGGTGTCCAATTATTACTGTGCAATATTATTATCCAGTTGGAAGTATAAACCGTCAAGGCTTATTAGAGTGACTTGGTACAGTAATCACTATAAATATGCATTGTACACTAGAGCTTAAATTATCTCTGCACAAAACAGCCACAGTTGAAAGGTTTAAAACTATTTAATAATAAATACTAAAACCACAAGACAATACGTCTTACTATACAGTGCTAGTCAAGAGTTCAGAGATCACAGATAAATACTTAAAATAATTCAGTAGTACAGTTCTGACATCACAGAAAAACACTCAGTCTAATCTTTGTAGTTTCTAGCAAATTTCCAAGAGAAAACACAAGTCTAAGATAAACTTACTTATAGAGCAAGACAGTGCTGTGAGTTGGATGGTCAAGACAAAATGCTTGATAATCTCTGGTTCTGTCTGTTTAAATTGAAATTGCAGTTCTGATTCACATTACATCATTCTTCACACTTTCTTGGGGTTCCCAGGCTACACATTACATCATTCTTCACACTTCCATGGGTTCCCAAGCTAACAGAATCTGCATTTACATTCTTAACATCTCCTTTTGTTATCTTGCAGCTGGTTAGGAAGTAGAGCAATAAAAATACATTTGTATGTTTAAATCTAGCAGTTTAACTCTTGGCTAAAACAATAGAAAGAATGTCTTCATCTAGCCAGGCTGGAACCGACTTTAGATCAAAGGGTTTTACAGCATGCTTTACTTGGTCAGCTTTCTGCCAGCAGTGTGTACTGTTACATTTTTTTCAGTTCCACATCTAACAGTAGTTTTTTTCCATTTAAGACAACTGTGTCTTACATTAATATTTACAAATGATAGAATAATTCTATCTGGCTAAGCTTGGCAGCCTTCACAGGAATGTACCTCTATGCATTCCCCCTCTTCGCACTAATTCAGAAGGTCCTCCTGAAAATTAAGAGGGACAAACTAAAAATCCTGCTGCTGACCCCTTTGTGGCCAAGACAGCATTGGTTTCCCCTTCTCTACCTTTTTGCCAAGGGCAATCATCACAGGTTACCCCACCGATTAGACCTACTAACAGAGGACAAGGGTATCCCTAGTGCATCCTCATGTGTGCAATCTCAAACTGACATTATGGGTGATGGGGTTCTAATCCCTTCAGACACCTATATTCAGAGGATTTACTCAATGTTCTGCAGGAGGACAGAAAGCCTAGTAGCAGGAGAAATTGTGTCAAAATGAAAAAGATTTTTCAGGTGGTGTCAAAAGAAAAAACAGGACCCTTTGAACATTCCTATACCTGCTGCAAACAAAACACCAAACAATACCCTCTGGATAAACGCCAAAGCACTAACAAAATCCAAATAGCAATAACAAAATACTTTGTGCTGAGGCTGAACAATGACACAATTTAGATAAACTTTATTTAAACAAGAGATGTGAGCGCTTTCGCAGTGTATCCCACTGCTTCTTCAGACACAGCAATCACACTACATGAACTTCCATAAATATTAAATGCAATCAACTAATCAAACAATTAAAACCTTAAAGGAACAATATAAATTTATAAAATGCATTTATAAATATATAAAATACATGAATTTAAGAGCATAAATAAACCCATATATTAAGTTCTAAGTGGTCAATTTTTTAACACAGGTTTAATGGGTACTTTATCAAGTCCCTTGCCCACATGGGCTTTCAATCTAACTATCCATCTGGTCTTGTTAAGTTCCGTCTTATTTTTTTAACATCCCCAAGTCTATTAGTTAATTTAGTATTTTCCACCATTATAAATCTAAAAGTATATGCATGTGAAGTACTCATAATATGTTTCGCTAGAGCATTCGTAGTGACCTGCTTCTGTATATTATACAAGTGTTCCCTTATGCGAAATTTAAATTTTCTATCTGTTTTGCCTATATAAAAGGCCATACAGGCCACTCAATAGGCAAGATATACCAGATGTTCAGAGTCACAAGTACCCTCCTTTGGCCTCAAGATTGAAGGTCAAGCTATTCCTGAAAGGGGTACTCCATATCTGATCCCCCCCTCCCCCGCAAACCTGTATTTCCACCTTGAGGTTTAGATTTTATATTTGGAAAAACTAACCTTGCCACCTTTTGAGCCAGCACACACTGCATCCTTGAAACTATGCACATGGAAAATGGTTCTTCTAGTGGCCCTCGCGTCTGCCAGGAGGGTATCAAAAATTCAGACCCTGATGTCCATCCCTCCTTATCTCACTTTCCGTAAGGACAGAGTCTCCCTAAGGACTTAACCCTTCCTTCATACCGAAGGTGGTTAATGAGCTCTCACTCAGACCATTAACCTATTTTCTACCCTCAACCTCAAAATTCCTCAGAAAGGATACTCCATTCATTAGATGTCCACAGATAACTTGGGTACTATATAGACAAATCCAGATCTATTAGAAAATCTAACCAACTGTTCATTTCCTTCCACTTTAGGGAAGCCAGTCTCCAAACAGATAATCTCTTCATGGATCTAAAAGGCCATTTGTATATGCTACTCTAATCATGGGAAGATTTTATCTGGCAATGTCAAAGCACACTTCACCAGAGCAGCTGCCTCCTCAGCTGCCTTTTTCAAGGGGGTAGACTATGCATCCATCTTAGAAGTGGCTACCTGGGCTTCAGTTCATACTTTTACTAAGCATTACAAACTAGATTTAGCCTCCAAGGCTAGAGCTGGTTTTGCTAGATCTATCTTACAAGGTCTCATTGATCAGGGGCCACATGCCTCCTCCCAGGCTCATACCTAAAAGCTTTGGTACTCTCCCTATGGTGATGAATACTGCAATGTGAGAATAAGAAGGGCATGGGACAGTTGTGTAAGAACTTACCATAACCTTAGCTGTCCTCTTTCATGTTGCAATGTTCACACCCTCCTTCCTACCCACCTTGGGTTACTTTCCTTACCTTCCTTACTTGCTAACTATGTGTGGGGTCACAGGCCTACATCTAGTTATCCCCAGCAGCAGACACAGGTGGTCAAATACCCTATAGACTGGTCTTAATGTCAGTCTGAAGGAACTTCCTTTTTAGCTCTTCTTTACACCTTCAGAGGTACTACTGTATGCGGCTGTCAATTCTGAAGAGTGTACGTGCAGATGTCACTTTTATGGCCTATGTACGTTTATGGCTTTGACCCGAGATGTCACACGTATCCCCCTGCTCCAAAGACTTTGGTATACTGGCCGGATGTCTGGTGCTCCAGGCAGCGACCTCCCTACTGTGATGAATACTGCAACATGGAAGAGAAGGACATCTAAGTTTGTTTATGGTAAGTTCTTACACAACTGTTCTTTATACTCACTGCCACACAACTGTTCTTTATACTCACTGCCACAAAACTATTATAGGAAGGATCAGTGCCCACTCTACCAGGGCCTTGGCTTCATTTATGGGTTTTTGGAAAGGGCTAGATTCCAGAAGCATTAACTTAGTCCTGTGTACTTACTTTTATAAGCTTGATTCCCTAAATAGGCCTAGATCAGGCATTGCTAGGACCTTTCAAGGGGCTTTTGGACTTTTCTCATTTCACCTAACAAAATTGGTAAGCTGTGGTGTAGTCTACCCATATAGCTAAGGCTACTGCAATAGTGATCAATACGAAGAACATTATACAACTGGATAAGTAAACTTACCATAACAGTTGATGAATGATTACTGCTGCAGTATCCACACCTTTGGTCCATCCCCCTTGTTTCATGGTATATTGTTTTTGCCAGGTTGGCACTTATTTTTTGCTTCTAGCATTGACCTTTCAGGGCTCAGCCTCCGCCTCTCTGTTGGCATGAAAGCTCTGAATGGCTTGGCGCCTAAACCTGTCTTTAGTCAATTCAGCTCCAGCTAATGGTTTAGGCTAGTGGAAGGTGACCTGATGCTTACAAAGGTGGCCAGCTGTTATATCCTTGCCTGGTGCAACCCATATAGTTTAGGCTACTAAAGCAGTGATCATCCCAACATCTACTGTTAAGGTACGTTTACGTAAACAGTTGTGCTTTCCCTTTTAAGGGTATTTAAGTAGTAGTTTGACTCTTTCATTGTCCTGTGTTTACTGGTATTTTCAATCTGTTGGTAGAACACGCTTCTTTTCAATTTCCAAGCCTGAAACAGTTGCACGCTTTCCAGTTTTAAGCATCTTTTCCCCTCTGACTCAGTCTGCTGATACAGCAAACCGCTTTTTCAGAATAAGATCATGTACTCACAGCAAGAGGTTCTTCTGTTCGATTATCGGCTGGAGTGCCTTCTGTGTGGAGTCTGCATGTCCTCCCCGTGGTCGAGTGGCCTCCGAAAGACATGCATGATTAGGCGTGCCTTTGCTGAAGGTTGGGCATCAGGCTGGCAACTCTGCACCATAAAAATCGACTGCCAATCATTAGCGGACAGGAGTTCCGCTGTGGTGACCCCTAACCGGGAAAAGCTGAAAAGACAAACTGCAATGTGAGTCACAGATGAGACACAAGATTTTACTATCACATTCTCTGCATTTGAAAGTCTGACAAAATTGTGTTGCGCATTTTCCATATTTCCAGATATTTTGCTTTCCTCTGTTGCCATTTTTTTCAGTTCTGTATAGTCTTTCGCTCTGTCACGTGTTCTGATCATCTATCTGCTTTGGTTCTCCTCCCATTGTTAACTGTTGGATTCATACTCCAACTTTTTTGTCCCCCCAGCTTGCTATTTTGTGCTGTGTCTTTACTTATCCTTTTCAGTGTCTTGATCCCTCTGAAAAGGTGCTTTAAAGCTGATTTTGCTGTGGTATAATTAAGTTCAGCGCATGTTGATGCTAGTTGTCTGGCTTTTGTGTTTAAACACACAGTAACCAACTGCATGTTGTATTGCCATTTTTATACACCTGCTATTTGTTCAAACTCAGTTACGTAATATCCCACTGAAATTACACTCTCTTTGGTAATCTCATCAAAATTAGAGTATGCCTCATAAAGCTGATCATTTTCCTGTCTCAACCAGTGGCATCATATCTAGTCATTAAAGTTGTCTATCTTCATTTTTGTTCAAAACCTCTGCTGAAATCTGCTTTTCAAAGTCCTTTGCTCTTTCAGCATTGCAGATATTGAGAGCGTGTACTGTTCTTCCAGCCTAGTAAGAGTCCAACTCATGGCTTTATTTTGCCAACTTCTACAGGGTACATTTTCATCAAACACAGGCAAGCTTCTGCAGTAGGAAACCATCCTCAGCTGTCATTGAAATGGTTAAATAAAATTTTCAAGATAGAGATTTTTTCTGTTGAACATCTAAGTTCAAATTGATAAGTGCTGCAGTAGCGTTAGCTATATGGGTTATATCCTGCTAAAGGATGTAACAGATGGCCGGCTTCCAAAGTTTCAGGATGCCCTCCACGTGCACATACTGTCAAGGAGCTTTAGCTGAGCTGACTAAGACAAGTCTGGTCACAAGGCCCTTCAGAGCTTTACTGCCACTGAAGAGTAAACTCCTCTGAGGCTTTTGAGGATAGACTGTCACCTTGTGCTTTCCTTAGCTGGGCAGGTAAGTTTACTTGGAGAAAAACCTTCCATTTTCTTAGTTTTTACTGATGTCTTACTACTATTCTCTTTAGGAAAGTTATTTTAAAGCTAGGAGTGTTATGTTAACAGATTGTCTCAAGACTGTAACATACTTTTAAACGGACCACTCATTTCTGTCAGTTTAGAAGTAGTGTTATCTAACAAACTATTTTCTGTGGAGAAATTGTGTTTATTTTAAGGTTGTGGGGCTGCCATAGTGTTTGAAAAGTGCTTTTTACTGCTGTTTTCAGTCAAAAAAAACTTTTATAGATTAGTAGTATTGCTGGTATTACTTGTTTTCCCCAGGATAGAGGCACTATTTTGGCTTGACCATGGAACATAGTGTCACTCACATGGTTGGTACATCTGCCAGCCACCAAAAGAGAAAGTTAAGCAAACAGCATTTGGCACTGCAGCAGGCTAGCTATTTCCCTCAACTGCAGTTGGGTGAGACTGCTCTGGCAAATTGATGTACCTCATACCACTCATGTTTTACTCTGGATCACTTTGGTGCTGCTCTTACATCCACTAGAGACTGAGGGGTTAGCAGTGTCCTTTGCTGCTGTTGGGGTCCAATCAGTGGGGAAGGGAGAACCACTTTTGTTGATCCTGAGAGGGAACAGGGAAGGTTTCCCTGTTGTGTCAGAATGCTGTGCCCATCCCTGGGGAAGCAGCTGCTGCCATTAGTAACACAGTTGGCCCCATTTTTCCTGTTAAAAAAAAAAAAAAAGGACGACGACTGGCTCAGGGTTTGATTCAGCCTAGCAATCCTTCTTGTAGAGTAGTTTTCCATAAAGAGGGTTGCCTCCTTTCCTGGAGAGATTCACAATCCTGAATCTAAACAGTAAGATTCAGGGATGGTTTCAAGGTTTTGTCTGTGGTTTTGTGATCCAGACTTAGAGGGTAGCTGTCTTTCTGATACTCGCAGTGGGAGTTCTCTTTCTCTGCAACTATTGGTAGAATGTACCATTCATTGTTTTCTGTATGAGAACACTGAGGTTTCTCAGTCCCTCAAGAAATACTATGAATTGTTAGAGAAGGATTTTCCAGAACCTACACCCATTCCTCTCTTCTGTCTGCTTTAGAGAATGTCTTACTGCCTGCAGTTTTCCTGATAGGTCTGCCAGCTGTCCCTAAAAACGCAGATAAGATGTATATAAAGTTCCTCATTTATTAGTTTTCCCAAACCTAACTCAGCAGCTATAGCCTTAGTTGACTCCTCTGCTGCTAAGCGATTAATTCCAATGCTAGTCCTTCTAATAAGGATGGGAAAATTGCTGACCGGTATGGGAAATAGTGTTTACTTCTCCAACTTTGAATTTCAGAATTGTAAGTTGTCAGGCTCATATGTTAGTGTATTCTGCCATACTGTTAAAAGTATGAAGAATTATTCTTCTACAGCTTCTTAAGAAAAAGTTGCTTTAAGTAACTTATTTCTTCTATTGCAGCAGTCACAAGTCCTTGTTTGCAGTTTGTGCATGACTGATACTTCTTCCAGGTCTATGACCACTGGTATGGTTTTAATGAGGTTTGCTTGGCTGCATTCTCAGAACCTTCTAGATGTTAAAAATTAGATTTTAATTTGTCCCTTGGGTAGATATTTAGTGTTTGGCCCCTTTGCTGCAGATGTGATCAAAAAGTGTGGTCAAAGGGACAAGCTTATCAGGAATTTCTAAGATTTTTCATCCCCTCTTTTCCAAACTGTCCAAGGTATTTTTTTCCCTCATCCAATTGCGGCAAAAAAAAAGAATAAACAGTCTCAACAGAATTCAGTTAAACAGACATTTAAGTAGTAGCAAGAAAGTTCCAAAAAGAAGTCTTAAACCTCCCAAAACCAAGTATTCTCCAAGACTGAATGACTGTTCACTTGACGTTATGACCCCCTCCTGCCCTGGACCTCTTTCTCTTCCAGAAAGTCTGAATCTCCATTTTTCTGTTTGGCAACAGATTGTTTCAGACAAATGGGTCTGAAAAAATCATTACTCTGGGTTACAGATGGAAGTAGGAGGAAATTCTTCCTTTACAGGGTGTCTTTCCTCATCCTGCAGATCAGATTGTTTTGTTTCCACTTGTTCTTCACTTATTGTCCCAAGGAATGATAAAACCAGTTCCTCCTTTCCAGGTGGGGAAGGATTTTATTCAAGGATGCTGCTAGTCCTAAAGAAAGAAAACAGTTTGAGACCAGTTCTGGGTCTTATAGTTTCATAGTATAGTACTAGGCTATCTGCCCTAGGGCATTTGTAAGCCTAGCCATAGTGATGTGGCTTTTGCCACCCCATGAAGTGGTACAAAAATGTACAGAATAAAATTAGAATACTGTGCCTCTGTCTAGTAGTGACACAATGAAGGTCCCCTTATATAATAGAATTAGTTTACTGTGCCCCTGTCTAGCAGTGACACAGATGTGACCCCTGGGGTAAACTTACGATCTCCCATCCACTCATCAAGATTTCTCTTGAAGAGAGTCAGTGAGGGGCTCTGCCTAATACGAACTGGGATCCTGTTCCAAAGCATGGGAAGCCTCTGGGTTGTGAATCTATCCCTCCAGCATGCCCTATTCATACTTGTGCCGAGGTTTAAGTCTTTAGCTCTCGTGGTCCTGATGGATTTGGATCTTTTGAGGTGTAGCATGTCCATCAGGTCCTGATTGGACATGGCCTTGTACGTCAGGCAGAGATCACCTCTGAGTAGGCGGTATGCTACTGAATAGAGCTGAAGTTTCTTTAGTCTGGCAGAATAAGACATATGTTGGAGACCTTTGATCCTCTTGGTGAGGTACTTTTGTGGTCTCTCCAGCTGTTGCAAATGCCGGGTGAGGTACATACCAAATGAGGCATTATACTCAATCATGGGTCTGATGAGGGAAGAGTATAGGGGTACAATGACATCCCTGGATCTGGATGTGAATCCCTTCATGATGAGGTGTGCAAGGTAGAATGTTTTTCTAACCACTTTGGCAACGTGGGTGTCAAATGAGAGGACGCTGTTGACTTGGGTCCCTAGGTCTCTGATTACTTTTTCCGTACTCAGTGGGTTGCTGTCTATGTGATAATTTGTGGGTACTTTGTTTTTCCCAAAGGGGATGACTATACATTTTTTGGCATTGAGTTTAAGGCCGTGACTCCGGCACCAGTTGTCCGTTTCTGTGAGGCCTTTTTGTAGGATGTATGTGTCTGCTGGTGTATCGACTATGGCGCCTAGTTTGCAGTAATCTGCGAACTTAGTCAGCCACAACCCTCCCATGTTTGCTTTAACATCTGAGAAATAAATGCCAAACAGGAGGGGTCCCAAGACAGATCCCTGTGGGACACCACTTGTGACTGGCTTTGAGTCTGACATTGCTCCAGCGATTTTAACTTTATGGGTTCTGTCCTTTAGCCAGTTTGCAACCCATCTGGTGACATAAGGGTTTACGTTTAAGCTGTTGAGCTTATCTATGATGCCTGAGTGGGGTATTGTGTCGAAGGCCTTAGCCAAGTCCAGGTAGGCTGTATGGACTGCTTTGCCCTCATCAATGGCTCCAGTGACTGTTTCGAAAAAGTCAACCAGGTTCAAAAGGCAGGATCTGCCCTTTACAAAGCCGAACTGGGTGGGGTCAATTGTCTGTAGGTCCCCTATGTCTCTGAGTTCCATAATGATTCTTTCCATAGCTTTGCAGACCAGGCTGGTTAAGCTTATGGGGCGGTAGTTTCCAGGGTCTGTAGAGGTACCCCCCTTTGTGGAGTGGGACCACTGTTGCTGTACGCCACTGTTCAGGTACATATCCTGAAGTAAGGCTAAGGTTAAATAGCATTTTTATGTGTGGGTTTAGCTCCTCTTGGAGTTCATGTAACATGCAACCCGGGATACCATCAGGTCCCATTGATTGCTATCCTAAATCTGTTTGTGATGGTGCCCAAATTAAAAATGACACTTCACAACCTGTTGCCTTTTCCTTTTTCAAGTTTCCTGGTAACACTAGACTTAAATGATGCTTATTACATTCATATTCCTCCAGACTTCAGGTGTTAAGGTTTTGTGTGACTGGATTGCATTATCAGTTCTTTGCCTTACATTTCCGACTATCCACTGCACCAAGTGTGTTTGCAAAGTGTCCATCTCCAGTTTTAGCTCATTGCAGGGTATCCACATTTTTTTCAGTATTTGCAAAGTCTTTTATAAAATGCCAGGAATCCTCCTTAGGTGAGAGATCTCTTGCACAAGCTAGGTTGCCAAGAGAACATGCAAAAGTCTGTCTAGACTCCCTCACACAAGATCATGGTCCTGGGATGTCAACTAGTCACCTCAGTTTAGAGAGCTTTTATTTCCACTGGATAAAGTAGATCTTTATATCTTTTTCTAAGGTTTTCCACTCTGAGATCAGTAACTGTGAGGGAATACCTCAGGATTTTGGGTTGCATGGCATCTATGATTTTCGTAATACTCCTGGCAAGACTCCACATGAGAAAGATACGGTGGTATCTGAAATCTCGCTCCCAGCATCAGCACCCTTTATCTTTTTAGATCCCAGTACTGGGGTTTGTCAGAAGAGAGATCACTTAGTGGAGACAACAGCTACCTCAAGTCAAGATATCCTCCTCTTCCTCCCTACTCCAAAGCAGTCGTTTACCATGGATGCTTCAGGCATTGCTTGGAGAGCAGTTTCAGGAGAGAGAAAAGTGCAGGGAATGTGGGACACCAAGGACAGACACAAACACGTGAATATCAAGGAGTTGCTTGCCCTGTTCAAGACACTCAGTTCTCTAAACTATCTTTGGTTCTTGGGACCTCTTCAAGTAGTTACAGACAATACCACAGCAATGTAGTACATCATCATGCAGTGGGAAAGCAGGTCATACCCCTTTTACAGACTAGCCTTGTTAGCTTGTGATATAATACTCACTGCACAGTCTCACTCTACATTCCATCAGAGCAAAATTGTGTGGCAGACACTGAGCAGGACCAGGGCAGACCCTCCCAAGTGGAAACTATATCCGGGGGGGGGGGGGTCTTCCAAGATTTGATTCATCTCTGGGGAGTTCAAGTAGACATGTTTGCCTCCTGTCTCAATCATCAATAGGCACAATCATGCTCAGGACTCCATGCAAGAAGGCCTGGAAAGCAGATGCCTTTTTGTTCCTCTTGACTGGAATGTTCCTGTATGCCTTTCTTCTCTTTCCACTAATATCCAGGGTATTTTTGAAGATTCAGAAAGAATACCCAAGATCATTGTGCTGACTCCATTCTAACCCAGGCAGCCATGGTTCTCCCATCTTTTGGAAATGTCCAGGGGCAATTACCGCAGGCTTCCTCACAGAATGGATCTATTCGCACAAGATCAGGGATGTTTGATAAATGCCGACATCAGTCATCTTCAGTTGACTGCCTGGATGGTGGTCTTAATTCCTTTTAGGCACCTGCTTTCTGAGGATGTGCTGCGGGTACTAAGTGGAAAAGGTTTTCTAGCTTGTGCCACTAACATAACCATCACCCATTCAGGGCTAATTGTTCCCTGGTTTTACAATATTTGTGAGTTAGTATCGTACAGCCTTTTTTATTCTTCTATCAAGGTTCATTTGTCGGCCATTTCAGCATGTCCACTCATGGAACCTCCTCTTTCAAGGCAGTCACATGTAAAAATGTTCTTGAAAGCGGTTTTGCATAAGAGGCTTACTTTTGTGTTTGAGAAACCATTACTTGCTCCATTTGAACCAGGTAATCTGTCTGACTTCAGATTCTTACGATAAAAAAACGTTTTTGAGTGCCTTGACCTGTGCAAGAAGGGTATCTCAGTTGCAAGCTCTTATAGTGGGTCAACCCTACCTAATTTTCCACAAAGACAGGGTTTCTTTGAGTACTAAACCTTCTTTTATGCCAAAAGTCGTATCCAGGTTTACTTTAAGCCAATCTATCCATCTCCTGCTTTCTTTCTGGAACCTAAAGTGAGGGAGGGAAGGATACTCCATACCTTGGATGTCTGCAGATAACTCTGGTACTGTCTTGACAGACCTACATCTTTCAGATCATTAAATCATTTATTTCTTTTGAAGGTAAGAAGGGGCAACCAGTGTCGAAACAGACTATTTCCTAATAGTTTTCTAAAACTGTCACCTTTTGTTATACTCACCGTAACAAATCTGTTCCAGGCAGGGTCAAGGCCAACTTTGCAAGCACCTTGGCCAGCTTCTTGTATGGCTTTTTAAGGGTTCTATTCTAGAAGCTGCTACTTAGTCCTCTGTAAATACTTTCACAAAGCACACTAATCTGGATTCCTTCTCTAGGTCTAATCATGCTTTGCTAGGAGCATTTTGCAGGGGTTTCTTGACCCCCTACTCCTTCCACCTCCTAAATACAGTTATCTGTAGTAGTTTACCCCTATAGCTAAGGCTACTGCAGAAGTCATCAATATGGATAATGTAGTATAACTGTCTGAGTTCAACTTATAAAATGGTAAATGTTAAAATGATCACAGCTGCAGTAGCCACTCCCTCCCTCCATCTTGTGTGTTTTTTATGCTGTGGTGTGGACTTTTATTTTCTGTTATTCCTAACTTTGTCCTTTCAGGGCTTAGCCTCCCTGTCTCTGCTTGCTGGAAAGCTCTGAAAAGGTTTGTGCCCATACTCAGCTTGAGCTGCTTGACAGTTTGGGCATGTGGAAGGTGCCGTGAAGCTTTTGAAGCTAGATTGCTGTTATATCTTTGACATGATGTAACCCGTATAGCTAGGGCTACTTTAGCAGTGATTATTCGAACATCTATTAAGTTAACCTTGCACAACTGTACTTTACACAGGAGAAACAAACAGATAGCCAGAGACACATTAGGTAGTTGACGCTTTTGCCAAAGCACACAATCCTTGTTCTAATGGCTAATAAAGCAGAAAATTTGTTGTATAAAGCAAATGTAAAGTTGGTGCTGCTATGATGCATTTGCTTATACAAGTATACTTTGTGGTGACAGGAGGACTGCTTGTGTCTTTCGGCTTTTCCCGGTTAGGGGTCGCCACAGCGGAACTCCGGTCTGCTAATGATTGGCAGTTGATTTTTACGTACCGGCTTGCCAGGCCTGACGCACAACCTTCAACAAAGGGACGCCCATTCACGCATGTCTCCACGCAGAAGACGCTCTAGCTGAGAATCGAACCGGACAGCTTCTTACTGTGAGGCGACAACGGAAGGACTGTACCGAAGTGTAATATGCAGACTTGCAACCAGTGTCTTGTGTTACTACGCTGAAGAAAGCAGTCCACTTAATCTATTTAGTCCCCTTTACTAATGTCTTTAGCATTAGAACTGAAGATCAGTGTCCTTTGAAAAAGTGAGTCTAATCATTTTAACAAGTAAGTGAATTGTTGTTTGTGTTTTATGTACAACTGTTTTAAGTTTCAACATTTTCACATTGCTATTGGTTTGCTTTCTCAGTGGTAGGTAAGTTTACTGTCTAAAATCCTAAAATCTTTAAACAGTCTTTTTGGCTGGGAAGTAGTCTAAAGTAAACCATGTCCCAAGTGATCATTCATGTCCTTTTTTCATTCTATGTTTAACAATGTTTTGAGTTGCTTTAGTTAACTCCAGCATGCAAATATGTACTGTTTCAGGCATCAAAAAGAAATGGTAAGCATACACGAAAAGGTAAGAAGTCAGGAACTCGAAAACAGATTTATGGAGCAAGAGAATTTGCTTCCAAGAAACCCATTTTAAGCCCTATTGTTGAAATCCCAGAGACACTCTCACCAGCATCTAATTGTGATACTCCAAGGGACCAGAAAGCAGCGTCAAAGGGAAAAGTCGTGGTTACTCCGTGTAAGTAGTTTACATTGTTATATTCCTTTCTTATTACTTTGCTGTTCTGAAGTTATGTAGCAACAAGTGGGAAATTACACCTGTCCAGACCACAAGGTAAAAACGTCAACACTTCCAGGGAAAAAAAAAACGTCTCCAGAAAAGGATGTACATTTGTGAAGTACAGAAATGCCACATCAATAACACCACTCAAAAATAAATTGCACTTTATGAGGCTACAATGCCCTCAAAAAATACACAAAATAAAATGCCCATTTATTCCTCTAAGTGCTTTTGTTCAAATGGATTTGGATCTTCATCACAGATACAAACAATAGTACATCACTTCCTTTTATATAAAAAAATGTAATTAAATTACAGCTAATTACTAATTAAAGATATATACCACTAAAGAAATTCTAAACTCTAAATAAATAAAAATAAATACACACTTATAAATCTAATTTTAAAAATTACATACAATAAATTAATAACCCATTGATTTTAACTTTAAGATGGGTGCAGTGGAAATCTTGGTTCAATCCATATGGACCCTCAGCATGTAATTTTAACTGCCAGTCTACCTCTTTCACTTCTAGTCTCGTTTTCCATAGCCCACCCCTAATATCCTGTAAAAACATTATCCTCACCAAAAAACTTAAACCTATGAATCTGAAGTAGGAGAATTCATTTGTCAGCAACCTGTGGGTATGGATCCGATATCGGATCCGAACCGGCATGGTTTATCCAGCTATGGATCCGAGCTCCTAGCTCCTCCCCTCACCCATAATGCCCTGCTCTCCCTACGTGACCTCAGATCTAGTTTGCCGCGCATAGTGAAGGCTGGGTCATCAGAGCTCCAAAAGCTAAGTGTGATTATTGTTAAAAAAAAAAAAAAAAAAAAAAAAAAAAAGGGGTTTTAAAACTTTTAAAAATTTTTTAGTTGTGTGAAAGTTATAGGTTTCCCTTCATTTTATATCTTTTTGGGTTAATTTAATATAGTTTTTACCCTCCCCTCGCTGGTTCGTAGTTGGTGTGTGTGTGTGTGTGTGTTTTCTTTGGGGCCTTTGTGTGAGTGTTTTAGTTATTTTTATTGTTACTATTTAAAAAAAAAAAAAAAAATAGTGATGTCTGAGGCCCCAAAGGCTATTTTCTCAAAGTGCTCCGAGTGTGGCCATAAGCTTTCCCCTGCCGATGGCCACACTCGGTGCGTTCGATGCCTTGGGGTTGAACACCTCACTTCAGGGTGTTCAATCTGTGCAGGGTTCAACCCCAGGGCATTGAAGGAGCGAAGGTCGAAGCTGGTCTTGGCGGGACTCTTGCCCCCAGACTCGGCTTCGGCCCCCACCCCCTTGGTGGTCACTGCTTCGGCAGTCCCTGCCTTGCCTGCTCCCCCTCCTCCACCCAGGATTCAAACTCCTATCAAAGGGTCGGAGGAGAGGGAAGCCAGGAAAAAGGACCGGAGAGAGAAGCACCACAAGCGGCGGGCCGAGACCTCCGTTTCAGCCCCGCCGGCTAAGCGGGCTTCTCCTCCGGCCTTTCTGGCTGCTGGCTCTCCCCCTCCTCGGCTCTGGTCCCCATGCTTTTCACCGGAGCCTGAGGATGAGGAGACCCGACCTCCTTCGAGGCTATCAAGGCGGCACTCAAGGCCTACCTCGGTAGCCTCGTCGAGGTCTACTTACAGCCTCTCTGATGCTGATCTGGACCGGATGATGCGAAGGTTCATCCAGGCCCAGATGCAGATGGGAGTGCTCCTGCCTCCCCCCCCTCTGGGGGGGAGCTCAACCCCCTTTTTTAAGCCCATTGCTCCTTCTCCGACCCGCTATCTGGGTTAGGAGCGCCCGGAGCCGGGCAGCCTCGGAGCCGCAAGTGGGTCGGCGCCGACTGTACTGGGTACTTCGGATCCGACCCTGCCCTCGAGTCTGTCGGATCCGACCTCTCGGAGCCTTGGCCCGAGCTTCGGATCCGAGAGACTCAGTGTGCCTTCGGCGCCGTCCTTGTCGGAGCACACTGGTCCCTCTGATCCGAGGGGCTCGGCGCCGGCTCCGATCCACTCATCGGATCCGAGGGGGAGCCGACTTTCGGATCCTATTGTCGAGGCTGGCTCCCCCTCGGCTTTTGATGTAGTGGAGAGGGCTCTGTTGAGGGCATCCGGACCCCCGGCCCTTGCTTCGCCCGTCCGCACTCCATCTGCTCTGGGCCAGGCTTCCATCACCCGGCCACTGGGACAGCCCGCTTCACTGCCCCAAGCAGTTCCCGTGGTTCTGGACATTGCTGGTGAGGGCTCCTCGGACAGCCCCCCCCAAGGAAGCACCTCGCAAGCATTCGTGTAAGAGGAGGCACATAGACTCCCCCGAGTCTTTGACCGAAGACACTGACTTGGAGGAAGGGGAAGGCTCCCCAAGATCACCCCCTGAGGATGTCTCCTTCGGAGACATCATTGAAATGTTACGGATTAGAGGTGGGTGGTCTGCCCCAAAGTCTTCCTCGGACGAGTCAGTGTTCTTGGAGGCATTTGAAGCGGGCCCGTCTACCTCTTGGGTGTCCCCTCCTGCCGACCCCCTGGTGGACCTTATTACCACCAGGGCGTGGAGGGACCCGGACACCGTGGAGCCAATCCCTAAGAGGCCCGACAGGATCCTTAGCCCCCCTGCTGTCCGTGCCCACTGGAGCAAGGGACCCCCGGTAGATGCCATGTTGTCGGCAGCAGCCACTAAGAGGGAACTCGCCCAGGAGAGTCCCTCAGTCCATCCCCCAAGCAAGGAGTCTCGGATGATGGACCGTTTGGGGAAGCGAATCTTTAGTTCAGCGACCTTCTCAGTGAAGGGCGCTCAACTATTTGGCACACGTCATTAGGATGCAAGCGCTATCTTATCAAGGTATACGCTGCATCCCCCCAGAGTCCATATCGGAGGAGGACAAACTTATGCACTCCACCCGTATGGCCAGTCTTCGTTCTGTGACTAACACCTCTATGCGGTTACTTTCCCACGCTACCGAGGGAGCCGCTAGAGCTGCGGGAGCGGGCCTAGTCACAAGACGGCAGGCCTGGCTCTGCCACTGCGATTTTACGTAGCCCTTCAAGGCATCATTCGCGAATGCCCCCTTTGACGGTTCTGCCCTTTTTGGCAAGACTGTTTCCGATACATTGGTTCAGAGCGAGGAGGACGGGAAGACGCTGTCTGCCGTCGGAGTCCGCTTCTCTGTGCCCCAGAGGTCCTACTCTAGGAACCAAAAGGGCCAGAAGAAGATGTGGTTCCTGAAGTCGCAGCATTCCCAACCCGCACCGGACAACCAGTCCTTCCGCGGCAGAGGAGGACGCCGCCCTAGGGGCAGAGGGGCTCCCAGGAACTTTGGGTCCAGGGAACCTTTCTCTGAACGGCCCACGCAGCAACCCTGAGGGGTTGCCCGACTGCTCCACTCTGGAGGCAGTCGGGGGACGTTTCTCGGAGCACCTAGCGGCATGGGAGTCCATTACATCGGACCGCTGGGTACTCTGGATTATATCCAGAGGGTTACAAGATCCCCTTTCTTCATGTCCCAAAGTTAAAAATCCTCCCCAATGTTTCACCCGATCAGAGGGAGGCCGCTTCAGTAGAAATTGGCCATCTGCTGAGAAAGAGCCATCCAGCCCGTCCCCCCAGACCAGATCGAATCAGGGTTCTACTCCAGGTTCTTTTTAGTGCCAAAAAAGACGGGGGACCTAAGACCCATTCTAGACCTGTCCCTGTTGAACCTGTCAGTTCCCAAAGAGAAGTTCCGGATGGTCACTTTGCAGTCCATCCTCCCCCTTCTAGGGGAGAATTACTGGATGTGCTCTATAGACCTCAAGGACTCGTACTACCACATTCTAATGGACAGACGATCCAGGAGGTTTCTTCGCTTCCGGCTGGGAGCCAGTCACTACCAGTTCAGGGTCCTTCCCTTTGGTCTCACCACAGCCCCCAGGGTGTTCACCAAAGTGTTAGCAGTGGTTGCGGCCCACCTGAGGCTTCAGGGGGTGCAGATCTTTCCGTACCTAGACGACTGGCTTCTCACCGCCCCAACAAGGCATCTACCCTCTTTGGCAAGAGACTCCTTCCTTCGTCTAGCTCCCAAGCTAGGCATCACGGTAAACATAGAAAAGTCCAACCTGGTCCCTACTCAAACAATAGAATTTATAGGAGCCAGGTTAGACACGAGAAATTTAAGAGCCTTTCTCACAACCGACAGGTTTTGGAATCTGCGACTCCAGGTGCGGGCCATCCTTCACTCCAGCTCAACACCTGTGGAATTGATCCTGAGGGCGCTAGGGTTTATGACGGCAGCGATTACTCTTCTTCCGCACGCCCGCTTGAACATGCGGGTGCTTCAATGGACACTTCAGGTGCAATGGTCATTTCTCTCCCTACCCCTGTATCATCCCATTGCAATCAGCAAGGCTTGCAAGCGGTCTCTCTTGTGGTGGCTCCATTCTCCGGACCTCCACAGGGGCTGCCCCTTTTGTGCATCTCCCCCTCTCGCCACGGTGACCATGGACGCTTCCCGACTCTGGTGGGGTGGGGCATTTTGCGGGCCGGACGGTCCAGGGCACAAGGAGCGATTCAGAGACCTCCCCGCATATCAATGTTCTGCAAATGAGGGCGGTGCTCTTGGAGTTGCAAGCACTTCAGGCCCTCCTTCCCCTGGGAACAATTGCGATTCAATCAGACAACATGTCAGTGGTCTGGTACATCAACAAACAGTGGGGAACCAGGTCTTACCCTTTATGTCGAGAAGCCATGAGTGTGTGGGAATGGGCGATCTCCACCAACCGCTTTCTCATTGCAACGCATATTCCGGGTCGGATCAACATCCTAGCGGACAAGCTCAGTCGCACCATTCTCTCCCCGTACGAGTGGTCTCTCAATTCTCAAGTAGCGAAATGTATCCTCGCACAGTGGGGGACTCCCTGTTGCGATCTCTTTGCTTCTTCTTTAAACGCCAAGTGCGACAGTTTTTTCGCTCTAATCCCCCCTCCAGGGGATTCTCCAAGAGACGCTCTGGTGCATGCTTGGCCTCCCGGTCTTCTTTACGCATACCCCCCTCTACCTCTCATGCTACAAGTACTTCAGAAAGCCTCTCGGTTGGGGTGCAGAATGATCCTCATTGCCCCGTTCTGGCCTCGACAGATCTGGTTCCCTTACCTAAGGTCTCATTCAGTGAATCCACCTTGGATTCTAGATCCCATTCCGGATCTGATATCACACCCGTCGAACCTGCCAACTCCGAACCTGGACAACCTGACGCTAACTGCTTGGCTGCTCCAGTTCCACTCCTAATCAGGACTCCCGGTATCTCGTCCCCAGTTAAGGCCATTCTGGTAGCGGCCCACAAGCCCTCTACCAGAAAAATTTACCGCAGTAAATGGAAGCGTTTCTCCATTTGGGCAGAGCGGCAAGACCTAGATCCTTTCACGGTTCCCCTTCCTTTGGTTCTAGATTTCCTTACTACTCTCTTTAATGATGGCGCCAGTAGTTCCACGGTCAAAGTTCTGTTGGCGGCCATATCTCATTACCATGTTGAACACGATTCAGGGTCTCCTATGTCGGCTAAGTTATGCAAAACCTTCCTAAAAGGCACCTTTTTTCTCAGACCCCCTGTCAAAGAAATGGTTCCCCCGTGGGATCTTTCCTTGGTACTTCAGGCCTTGACCGCTCCCCCCTTCGAACCTGCGGCCACAGTCTATCTTAAATACTTGTCCCTTAAGACTGCTTTTTTGGTAGCCATTACTTCGGCTAAGAGAGTTTCAGAGCTTCAGGCCCTGTCCATGAAACCGCCTTATTTGATTTTTCATCCGGACCGGGTGTCCCTAAGGATCAATCCCTCCTTTCTTCCTAAAGTAGCTTCGGAAGCTAACATTAATCAGTCCATCAACCTCCCTGTTTTCTTCCCTAAGTATCGAAACAAAGGCGAATACAAGCTGCATTCCTTGGATGTTCACAGGCAGCTTCATTTTTACCTTCGTAGGACAGCTGGTCATAGGCAATCAGACCAGTTGTTCATTTCTTTTGCCAAATTCAATCTGGGTAAACCAATTTCCAAAGTTTCTTTGTCACGCTGGATTTCTCAGTGTATTCTGTTGGCGTACCAAGCCTCTGGGAGGCCCGCACCGGAGGGAGTCCATGCTCATTCGACCCGGTCTGTCTCTACTTCAGCGGCCTTTAAGTCTAGGGTTCCTCTGGATGACATTTGTTCAGCAGCCACTTGGGCTTCATCTCATACCTTTATTACTTTTTACAAGCTGGACGTCACTTCTAGAGGTAGAGCATCCTTTGGCTCCGGAATATCCTTCCATGATGGCCACCCAAGATTCAGGTAGCTGGGGACTCTGTCCCACAGGTTGCTGACAAATGAATTCTCCTACTTCAGATTTAGAAGTTATGTACTTACCATAACGTTCCATCTGAGTAGGTGGATTCATTTGTCTGCAACCATCCCGCCCTCCTATCCCCCTGGCCTTGTCAGTTTCCTGCATAGGGTGTGTTACCCTTTGGTTAGGGTAGTTGGTGCAGGGCAAACTCGATCTGAGGTCACGTAGGGAGAGCAGGGCATTATGGGTGAGGGGAGGAGCTAGGAGCTCGGATCCATAGCTGGATAAACCATGCTGGTTCGGATCTGATATTGGATCCATACCCACAGGTTGCAGACAAATGAATCCACCTACTCAAATGGAACGTTATGGTAAGTACATAACTTCTAATTCACATTTGTTTTTGTGTTTCCAAAGGGCATTTGTTTCATTTTTCACCTTGATTGCATATAAATGTTCATACATATATTCTTTGAGTGGTTTTTTTGGTTTTGCCTGTGTAGAACATATTTGACAGATTGCTATGTAAACTACACATTTTGAAGCAGGTTTAGTATAGACACGTGACTTTTCAGTACCAATCCTTTTAATGTGGACTTTTCTGCCCTGTTGAATATTTAGACAGTAGTTACATCTACCACATTTAAAGGTGCCTATTTTCTTAATATTTGGCACATGGAATTCCTCCTAGCCTCTCTATATAGTTTTTAATGCTCCAATCCTTTCTATATACAATGCAAGGGCCATCAACTGTTGCATCCATAGTGATCCATCCCAGATCAGACAGTTTCCAGTTTTTCTTAATTTGAATTATACTGTCTATATCTCCATTGTATCCAAGTATAAATCCCTTGGTAAACTTAGTATTTTCCATACCACCACAAGTTTACCAGAGCTGCTGCTTTACCTAAGATTGGGCTGAAAATACCCTCAGATCTTTTAACATTAATGTAGAATACAGCGTGTGTGCTGTATCTTTAAGAAGTGTTTCAAAGACTGAACATGTATATAAATAGCAATCACGTGTTCGCTTCAGTGCCATTTTGAGAGTGTAGCCAGAGTGTGACTGTGTATGAATGTAATAGCTAGTTTGTTTATAAGTTTACTGCTATTCAGAGGTACAGAGTTAACAGTGAAGGTAAACTAAGAAACAAGCACAAAAAAGAGCCAGAAATGAACCGAAGGTAATGAAACAGTTTATTTTATAAAAATAGATAAAATTGAGCATTACAAGGGCACAAACCGGTGAAGCAGAACAGGAAAGAAACCTTAAAGTTGTAGGCAGAGCACATGAATTGAACTTAATACTCAATCCTATAAAATGCAAATTCAGACTACCAGAAGTTACATATGTAGGTCATTTACCAGCACTGGCTTGAGACTAGACCCGTCCAAGCAAGCAGCCATTCTTCAGATACCAGCACCAGGTAATGTTTAAGCTCTACAGTGTTTTCTTGGCATGGTCAACTATTTAGGTAAGTTTATCCAGAGTGAGTTGGCATCATCTTTTAGAGAGATGATGCGCAGAAATGTTACATGGCCTTGGTTGGAACATCACCAGAAAGCATTTGAAGACCTTAAGCAGAAAATTGCCACCCCACCTACATTAAGATACTATGATGTCAATAAACCAGTCACTCTTTCTTGTGATGCTTCAACATTTGGTCTTGGTGCAGTTATTCTTCAAGAGGGCAGACCAGTAGCTAGAACTCTTACCCAAACTGAAATGCAATATGCTCAAATTGAGAAAACACTTTTGACAGTAGAATTTGCCATGTTCAAAGTTTTATGTCCATATCTATGGTAGAGCTTTTCAGATTGAAACTGATCACCTACCTCTAGTTACTATTTTAAAGAAGCCCTTATGCATTCAGCTCCAGCGCGATTACAAAAAATAATGCTCAAATTGCAAATGTACATCTTCAAAATGGTCTATACAAAAGACAAACTACTTTGGCTGATAACGTATCCATTTTGCCCAGCAATACAACAGAACAGCTTCATGCAGAGACACTTGACTTTGACGTCATAGAAGTGTGTAATTTTGATGAGCTGAGAGATCATAAAAAAGACTGATCTAATTCTGCGAAAGCTCAACAACTACATTAATGTTGGATGGCCGTCAGAGCAATCTAGTGTACCACCTGAAGTGCAAACTTATTTTTCTTAGAGATGAGATGTTGATGGAAGATGGTATTTTCAAAGGTCCTAAAATTGTTGTTCCTGCTTCCTTACAACATAAATATCCAGATTTTGCATCGCGGTCACCAAGGTTCCGAATCTACCAAAAGAAGGGCGAGAGAACTAATATTTTGGCCTTATGTAGTAAAAGACATTGATGAGGTGGTACTTAAGTATGCAGTAGTACTAAACTGCATTTGCAAAAAGAACCACTTCAGATAAGTTAAGCTTCTGAACTACCTTGGTCTCAACAGTAGCCACTGATTTATTCAAGTGGAACAATCAGCATTACTTAGTGTTTGGTAGACTCTTATTTAAACTGGTTTGAGATTGATTTACTACCTAATCTGTCGTCCATTGCTATCACCCAAGTTGAAACGTCATTTCTCAGTCCATGGTAGCCCACACAAAGTTATTTCTGGCAATAGTACTCAATTTATTAGTCAGTTGTTTCAGAACTTTGCAAGAGAATGGGACTTTGTACGTGTTATAATAGTCCAGAATATCCACAGTCAAATGGACTAGCTTGAATGTGCAGTGCAGAGTTCAAAGCAATTACTTGAGAGGTCAAAATGTGATAATACCAATGTCTTTTTGAATTTACTTAATCTCAGAAACATAGCCAGTGACAATCTACTTGGTTCGCCTGCGCAGAGACTTCTATCTAGGCAAACCAGAACAACTTTGCCTATAAGTTCCAGTTTGTTGAAACCTAAAGGAAGTGTTCTTTCCAGAAGTCTAGCTATGATAAATCAAGCAGATTTCTTCATCCATTGAAAGGATAGTGAGATTAAAAGCGGTGAACGGTTTCAACCAGCTTGGTAAAGTAACAGGTATATCTACCAAGCAGACATCCTACTTTGTAGAATCTGAGGGTGTGGAGTACAGGAGAAATCGCAGGCATCTTCCTGTACCAGAATCATGATCGTAGCATTGTTCCTGTGATACAGACTCTAGATCTCAGTGCAGTCCAGACAATGTTCTTGTTACAAAACATGTCTTAACTTTTTCTATTCCCAATGTCCCTAAGGTTGAACATTCAGCAGAGATGGTCCCAGTTGCTAGACCTAATTCTGATTTTTGTGTCACACGATTTGTTTGTATTTTCAGACCTAGTGTGAAATACACAGCAACCTGGACATAATTGTATATGTGTATCTAGTTCTGTATAATTGCATGACATAAAATTATTTATATTGATTGCATGTCAACTGATGTCGTCAATATTGCATGACTTATTTATCAGTGAGAGAGGATGTAGAATAGTGTGAGTGCACTATATCTTTAAGAAACGTTTCAAGGACTGAACTTGCATATAAATAGCAAGCACGTGCTAGCTTCAGTGCCATTTTGAGAGTGCAGCCAGACAGAGCATGTACGTGTAATAGCTAGTTTGTTTATATGTTTTTCTAATTTAGTTATTAAACCTCAATCCTGATGGGTTTGTACATAATAAAGCTGCTTGAACAGAACCCTCAAAGACTCGCCTATTTCACCCTGACTGGACGAGTGACAGTTAACCTCCTCAAAAATATTAGAAAAGGAAATATGCAGGATAACCTCCTCTTAAAAACATAGACTTTAGCTTGTGACTTTCCATCTGAAAGAATTCAGGGCTAGAGATCATTCTGCATAGTCTTACTGGTGGCTAGGATGGCAGCTGTTAAAATGAAGCAGGATATTTGATTAGGTAGTTTTCATATAGATGTTAGACATAAATCTCATCAGTATCATTGGTGATTTGTACAGCAAGATAATAATATTGGTCGAAAAATACTATAGTAAATTTTAAAAAATTGGTTGTACCATTAATGTATGAAAAAATTATGTCAGCCTTTCCTTTGTATCATTCCAGAAAATCACCACATCATCTAAGTAGTGGTCGTAAGTTTCCATGAATTTTGATAACCAGAATAGAATACAAAAGTGTGCTCCCAATATGCAATGATTATATTTGCAAAAAATAGGAGCACATGTTGCACTCATGCCACACCTGTCCTCTGCCTATAAATACTGCCATTAAAAATATAATATTGTTATCCAGAATCAGTTCAATAAATGTTAAAATATTGATAATGTTGTTCAGTGTCTTTACATCCTTTAGGTAGTCTCAAAACCATGACACCCCCACATAATTTGGGATCACAAAAAATAATTCTTTGACATCAATTGTGACTGTAATCAACTCATTAGTGAACATATTGTACTTAATACTGCTTAAAAATCACAGGAATCCTTGTAAATACATTTTCCTGACTAAGGACCTGTTTCAGTTTAAGATTGACATACTTGGCTATCCCACTGGTTTTGGATCTCTCTGCATTAGCAATAGGATGCAAAAGGGGGATCTATCCGATTCTTATGGATTTTTGTGAATGCCAAAGATAACCTGCAATCCTTGGTAGCTCGATGTTTACATGATCATATTCTACATTATAAATCTGTTCTTGCATCAATAAATCAAATAGTAAGAAATCTGTTTTACTATATGCTGTATTTAGCTGATTCTTAGAAGAAATCTCCTCATTGAACTTGAAAGCAGTAATATCACCATTTTTATATCGTAATCTGTGCTGTTCGTAACTATCAAGCCTCCCCTTTATGTTCTTATTCCTACGTATATTCTGTACTAAATTTAATTCATCATTAGAGAAATTAAATCCAGTACTACTTTGTGTTTCTCCTAACCTCCAAGGTGTCCTGTTCTCACATCTTTCCAAATGGGGACAAAACTGGGTGTGAATTCTTTCAGATGGAAATTGACCAGCTGATGTTTGTTTTTAAAAAGAGGTTATCCTGTAGATATCCTTTTTAATATTTTTGAGGAGGTTAATATTAAAAGAGCAGGGGGGTGTTTTCAGACCAGTGTTTGGTAAAGAAGAAATTGTGGTCACTTGTGGGGTATGGAAAATACCAAGTTTACTAAGGGACTTAAACATACATGCAAAAGAGATGTAGAGAGTATAACTCAAATTGTTAAAAAGTGGAAATTTATCTGGGATGGCTCAATATATAGAAAGCATCAGTGCATTAAAAATTATCTAGAAAGGCTAGGAGGAATCTCATATGCTCCAAATAATGAGAAAATAGGCACCTTTAAATGTGGTTGATGTAAATAATTGTCCTAATATTCTAGAGGTCAAACTCCACACTAAAGGGATGGGTACTCTAAGGTCATGCATCTATATTAATTGTGCCTTAAAAGGTGTGGTTTACATAGCAGTCTGTCAGATATGTTCTATGTTTCACATAGGCAAAACCGAAAGAGCTCTCAAAGGTCATATGTACAAACATTTGTATGTGATCAAGATGAAAAATGAAACAAATGCCCTTTGGAAACACAAAAATGAGAATCATAGGTTTGTTCTTTTGGTGAGGGTAATGTTTTGCAGGATATTAGCAGTGGACCATGGAAAATGAAACAGTGAAAGAGGTTTATTGGCAGTTAAAATTATATGCTGCGGGTCTGTATGGACTTGAACGACATGATTTCCATTGCACCCATCTTAAAGTTAAAAGCAAATGGTTATTAATTTATTGTATCTAATTTTTAAAATTAGATGTATAAGAATGTATTGTTTAGAGTTTACAATTTTGAATGGTGTGTGTGTGTGTGTGTGTGTATATATATATATATATATATATATATATATATATATATCTTTAATTAGTTATTGGCTGTACTTCAATTGTATGTTTTTGTTTTTTGTGAAATGTGCTGTTGCTTGTACCTCTGAAGTTCCGAAGCCATTTGAAGGAACAAAAGCATTTAGAGGAATGGGTATTGTATTGGTGGTGTAGCCTCAACAAGTGCAATTTGTTTTTGAGTGGTGTTATTGCCATGGCATTTCCACATAAGTATACATCCTTTTCTGGAGATGCTTTTCCCTGGTAGTATTGGCATCTTACCTTGCGGTCTGGAGTGGTGTAATTCTTTAGCGTGGTACTGCTTTTGGTTCCTGGCTCGTGTGGACATTGTGGGGAGAATATTCTTAACATCTAATGCAATCTGTGTGCACTTAAAAATCTGAAATTATTGAAAACTGGATTTTCAGCTTTGTACAGCCTTAGGATCAGGCCCTTTTGGCTCTTTTAGATTCTAATATGATGTGTTTGTACACATACCTCTCAAACCATGCATTAAACATTCACCACCGACCTTTAAAACTCATAGCAGTGGCTCAGAAAGATAAGCGCTCATTTTTCTACAGGAGAAACTACTATGCTTGACCCTATATAGCAAGTGATAGGAAATTTTTGTACAAGTTTAATTTAGTTTGTAATTAGGTATGTCTTCAAGGAAATCTGTAAATCTATGATGAGCAAGTCTAAATCTGATGAGCAAAATCATAAATGCTGTGCCTAAATCATAGCAATTGATGGGTATGTTCACATGAGCTGTTTCACTTCTGTGACAACACTGAACTATTTTGTAAAGTAGAATATTCCCAGAGCTCTTTCTTATAGCATCCTAAGTAGCTTTAATTCTGTGGTCTGATGTGTACTTTTACCTGTTGTGGACAGCAGTAGATAATTTGGTGAATATTTTATGCTACAAGTCTGGTCAGAATGCATTCATAGCTCATAAATGAACATTTAGTAGCTTGACATTTCAAATTACCTTTTGAACTTGCATAAAAGGAAGAGAGTGGTTGTTTAAGCTGCTGCCTTACTGATTGCTTAATTTAATTGGAATGCACCCTATATCTTGGGAGGGAGATGTCGCTTCAGTTTAGTGTAGGGATGGGGACACTATTAGTTTCAATTTACTTAATCTAATTGACCTATCAGCAGCCTCTAATCCATGTTGTGTACATTTTTTGTCAGATGTACTGTTTGTTTTGTAAACTGCATTCTTAAGTTGTACTTCTGATCTTTTTACAGATTATGGAAAACATCCTAGTAATGTACATTCTAAACGTGTTTGTAACATGGCATCTGGAGCTTCCTCTTGTGTGATGAAGGCAGACATTAAAATTTGCTTAGGACAGTCCCAAAAGTTTATTGTAAAAAATGACATTGACATTTCACAGAATGATCAGGAATCTCTCCAAGATCATACATTAAAAATTCTAAATTGTCCAGAAACCGACAGTGAAGCATCAGATAAGCATGAAGTACTGCAGATAACTGAAGATGTTATGCGAAATGAGCACCCATCCTCTGATATGACCAGTTGTCATGAGAATAAAAAAAGATCATCAAGGAGGAGTTTGGCAGCCTCATCAGAGAGGGGGGAGATGGTCCTGGTGAAGGAACCCCTTGGAGCTGTGGTTGATTTGGAAAGAGTGAAGCCAATAGAATGTGACGGTGGATCAAATTCTGTCACTTCTGAAAACGACACAGCAAAGATTCACACTGAAGTAGTGGGAAAGTCTGATTATGAACAACAAATTTCAGCTGATAAATGTGGAAATGCCATTATTGTATGCAGTTCAGGTACAACAAAGAACGTAGTTAAGATGAAGAAAAGACGTAATCTTAAGCCATCTGAAATGGTTTTTGTAGCAGAAATTACACACGAGAGTTCTGAGACTGGAATTTCTTTAGAAGCAAATGTTAGTCATGCTGTTAAATCTTTTGTGTCCGAAGATGTTGAAGACATAGCAGTGAACGTTGAAGGAGCTCAGACGTTGACATCCTTCTTTTCACCAAAAATGGAGATAAAGAAAGGTAAAAGGAGATCTGCGCTAACCAGATTGTCTTTGGGTCAAGAGGAAAGTAATGAAATGAACAGTTCACTGCAAGATTGCCACATGACTGCTTTAGAAGTAGAAAGCATTTATGACAGTAAAGTAAACTGTAGAAAGCCCAGTGGAAGAAGAAGAAGCAGTATTTATTGTCCATCAGAAAATAAAAATGCCCATTCTGTCACAATTGTGAGCAATAATTGTGAGAGTTCTGGAGATATTTGCATGTCTTCTACACATAGAAGAGATGATCAGCCTTATGCTGACAGTATTACTTATACAGACGGAGACTTACAAATGTCACAGCCGTCTGGATCTGCTTCTGAAAAAAGGAAAGTTAGGCGAAGCATGAGACTGCGTCGTGAGTCTGATATCATTGGATTAGACTGGATCCAGTCCTCGCCATCCAAGACTGATGATTCAGAAAGCTTACTTGATATGACTTCTGGTAAATCCAGGAGGAGAACTCTGCATGTGTCCAGTCTTCAAAACAGTGATTGCATGACACAGTCGAGGAGAAATAGAAGGGCAAGTCTTGTGTTACAGAAAACCAGTTGTGAATCTAAAGCCATCAGAGAGGAGTCTATGCTTAACATGTTTGCCCTTTAAGTGGATTCTTCAGCCTTTAAAATGTAAGTGTTTTATTTTGGATCTGGGACAGTTTTGTAGTCAGAGATTTTTTTTAAATGAGAACATAAGCACATCTTTTGCCATTAGCATGGAATGTTTACAGGTGTTCAAGAAATGATGCTTGACAAGCTGACAGAGGCAGTAGACTGCACTGTATCTTTGCCTTGTCAATGAACATCATTCTCAGGTAGCCAGTAATGTTATGATGTTCATGCCAATCACTGTTGCAAGAATTCATTCCCAGAGCAGATGTCCGACTGTCAGATGCATCTCATGGCAAGAGATGGTCTAAGCTACAGCCATGACAGCTGTGTGGAACACTTATAAAATGCAGAATTTAACTGACGTAAATCATTTTTTTCACCTGAAGTGTAAGATGTTTTTTGTGTGATCACATTGTAGGAGTTTATAAAGTTTTATGATGGATATGAAAAAAAAAACATGTAGACGAGCTAGAGTTTTGCATTTAGTTATGTAATATAGGTTCATAGGTTCCTACTAGGCTATCTGCCCTAGGGCATTTATAAGCCTAGCCAGAGTGTGTTTGGCTTTCGCCACCCATTGTAAATTAATTTTGCTATGCCCTTTTTCAAGGTTAGTATACTGTGCTTCTGTCTAACAGTGACACAGAAGTGATACCCGGGGTAAACCTGCGATCTCCCATCCACTCATCAAGATTCCTCTTGAAAGAGAGTCAATGAAGGACTCTGCCTAACCTGGACTGGGATTTTATTCCAGAGTGAAGGGAGCCTCTGGGTTATGAATCTGTCCCTCCAGCATGTCCTATTTATTTCAGTGCTGAGGTTCATGTCTCTCGAGCACGTACCTCGATGGGATTTGGATTTTCTGAGGTGCATCATGTCCATTAATTCCGGGTTGGGCATGGCTTTATACGTCAGGCACAGATCGCCTCTGAGCAGGCGGTATGCCACTGAGTAGAGCTGGAGTTTCTTTAACCGGGCCGCATATGGCATCTGTTTGAGCCCTTTGATCCTCTTGGTAAGGTACTTTTGGGGTCTTTCCAGTTGCTGCAGGTGTCTGGTCAGGTACATCCCAAAAGGGGCATTGTACTCAATTACGGGCCTGATGAGGGATGAGTAAAGAGGCACGATGACCTCCCCTGATCTAGATATGAATCCCTTCATGATTAAGTGGGCTGTATAAAATGTTTTTCTAACCACTTTGGCCACATGGTTGTCAAATGAGAGATTGCCATCAACTTGGGTCCCCAGGTCCCTAATTACTTCTTCTGTACTTAATGGATTACCACCTATGTGGTAATTTGTGGGCACTTTGTTTTTGCCAAAGGGGATGACTATACACTTTTTGGCGTTTAGCTTGAGGCCATGGCTCTGGCACCAGTTGTCTGTTTCTATGAGGCCCTTTTGGTGGATGCTTGTGTCGGCTGGAGAGTCGATTATGGCGCCCAGTTTGCAGTCATCTGCGAACTTGGTCAGCCACAGTCCTTCCGTGTTGGCCTGTACCTCCGAGAAATATATACCGAACAAGAGAGGTCCCAGGACTGAGCTTTGTGGGACACCACTTGTAACTGGTTTGGAGTCTGACATGGCTCCAGCAAGTCTAACCATGTGGGTTCTGTCCTTGAGCCAGTTTGCAGCCCATCTAGTGACATAGGGGTTTATATTTAAGCTGGTGAGCTTATCTATAATGCCCGAGTGGGGTATTGTATCAAAGGCTTTTGCGAGGTCCAGGTAGGCTGTGTGGACCACCTTCCCCTCGTCAATGGCCTTGGTGACTGTTTCAAAGAAATCGACCAGGTTTAAGAGGCAGGATCTGCCCTTAACAAAGCCGAACTGGGTAGGATCCAGTGTCTGTAGGTCCCCAATATCTTTATTTATGAGGTCCATGATGATCCTTTCCATAGCTTTGCAGACCAAGCTAGTCAGGCTTATGGGGCGATAGTTTCCAGGATCCGTTGAGGCATCACCTTTGTGGAGAGGGACCACTGTTGCTGTACGCCACTCTTTGGGTACATATCCTGTAGTAAGGCTGAGACTGAACAGTAGTTTTATGTTTGGGTTTAGCTCTTCTTGGAGTTCATGTAGGACACAGCCTGGGACACTGTCTGGTCCCATTGATGTGTTTTTTGCTTTGGAGAGGGCGGCTCTTACTTGAGCATCTAAGATGTCGGGGGGGCAGCACTCTGCTGGGATAGATATTTGCCCTTTTGGTGGGGAAGGGTGGGAGAAGTTTGTGCTGAACCTGTCAACTAGGATGTTGGCAATGTCTGTGTGTTCAGTGTATTTTTTATCATTTTGGACTAATTTTGAGCATATCTAGGAATTCCCACCCAGGTTCCTAACATAACTAAACAAAGCCTTGTGATTATCCTTAGTGTCCTGTGCAGTTTTTGTCTCGAAGCTGGCCTTAGACGATTTTATGAGTGCCCGTAGTTTTTTGCTAATACTGATCAGAGATGCCTTCCCTTTTTGGGATTTTGCTCTATCATGTAGTAGCTTCCTCCTTTTATTGTATAGTTTGTTTATGGCTGGGTCCACCAGACAGGACGTCTGCCTTTGGAGGATTGGGTCTTGGTTTTATTTGGGATTGCATGATCCATGCATTCCTGAAGGTGTTCATAGAATGTGTTTATAAAAGGATTCTACGGTCTGGGCCATATTTTCCACAGGCCCGGGGGCTTTGAAGGATTCCACCTCGGTTTTGAGGAGTGTGAAATTTGCTTTAGAGAAGTTTTTCACTGTGGTTTTCTGGGCAGGGGGTGGGGTCGGGATGTGAATATCCAGTGAGATTAGTTTATGGTCTGATCTTACCAGTGAGGGATACACTTCTGGTCTGGAGCATAGAGTCCCCATGTTGGTGATGATCAGGTCCAGTATGTTTTCCCCTCTTGTGGGAGTGGTAACAAGTTGTTCCATAGCATTTGAGTTTATAAATTCTAGGAACCTTTGGGCTAGGGTGTTGGAGCAAAGTGATGCTCCCAGTCTATGTTTGGGTAGTTGAAGTCGCCCAATATAATGGTGTTTGGAGAGACCTTCATATTTTCCAGTGTTCTCAGGAAGGCCGAGTGGGGTTCCTGGGTTTGGGAGGGTGGTCTGTGGCAGGCTATAAACTGGAAGACAGTTTTACCCACTGTTAGTTGCACATGGATAGTCTCTGATGCTTCGTGCTGTGCCACCAACCTGGAGGTGTGGGTATCTTTGACGAATATTGATACTCCCCCTCCTTTTGTGGTTCGGTCGAAGCTTTATATATCCTGTTCATTCTTTGTTTATCCTAAAGAGGAAACTTGCTTTACAAGACACTGTTGTGAAATGTCTAAAAAGTGAAGAGAAGGTTAAAGAAAAGAGAACTAGTACAGTTGGTCAGGTAAAACTTACCGTAGTAGTAGATGTTCGGATGATCATTGCTGCAGTAGCCTAAGCTATATGGATTATACTCTGCCAACGATATAACAGCCATTAGCTTCCAAAGCTTCAGGGCACTTTCCATGCCCCCAGACTGTCAGGCTGAGCTGACAAAAAGACAAGTTTGGAAGTAAACTCATTCAGAGCTTTTCTGCCAGCAGAAACCGGAAGCTGAGCTCTGAAAGGACAGTACTAGCAAAAACAAAAAGTCCACACCCTGGCTTAAAAAAGCACCAAAAACCAAGAGGGGGTGGAGGGGAGTGGCTATTGCAGCGGTGATCATTCAAATATCTCTTATGGTAAGTTTTACTTACACAAGTGTACTGTGTTCATCAATTTATCACTGTTGCAGAAGCCTTCACTATCTGGGTAGAACAGTAGCTAACTACATTTATGAGGTGGAAGGAGAAGAGTCTAGGAGCAGCTGGGGAATGTTCTAGCAAAGCTTGATCTGGGCCTACAGAAGGAATGAAGCTAATGGTGCTTGGTTAAAGTATGCACAGAGGACCAAGAAGCAGCTTCTGAAATATTTCTAGAATCCAACCCTTTCCGAAAAGTTGTAGATGAAGCCAAGGACGTGGTAGAGTGGGCCTTGATCCTACTAGGAATAGCTTTGTTATGGTGAGTATAACAAAAGGTAATAGCTTTAGAAAACCATTTGGAAATTGTCTGTTTTGATACAGACCGGCTCTTACCTTCACAAGAAACAAACTAATGACCTGCTGATCTAATAGATAAAGTTCTATCAAGATAGTACCCGAGTTGTCTTTGGGCATCCAAAGTATAGATAATCCCTTCTCCCTCATTTTTAGGTTCAGGAAAGACAATGGTGGGATAGGTTTGACTTAACTAAACTCGTATACCACTTTATGAATAAAAGAAGGTTTAGTTCTCAAAGAAACCTTTCCTTATGGAAAATAAGATAGGATTAATTTAGTTTGAGCTTGCAACTCAGATACACTTCTTGCAGAGGTCAAAACAATCAGTAAAACACTTTTCCATATTAAGAACCTCAAGTGAGCCAGATTAAGTGGTCTAAATGGAGCAATTTTTAGCTTCTCAAAAAAAAAAAAAGGTCCCAAGGAGGGACCACTGGTTTTCATGGCAGCCTCTTAAGCAAAACCCCTTTCAAGAACATTTTGACATGAGACTGCATTGAAAGAGGAGGATCCATGCAGAAACATGAAATGGCCGATAAAATGAACCTTGACATTGGAATCGGAAAGGTTATAGGATAGTAACTCTCACAAATGTAGAACTTGAGAATAGCTAGACCTGAATGTGTGGTGGTTGTGTTGCTGGCACCAATTATAAAACATTTTACAGTTGTTAATGTATGCTTTTCTAGTAGCAGGCTTTCGTATCTCCATTAGTACGCCCAGCACATCCTTGTTAAACAGGTGCCTAAAAGGAATTAAGACTCTATCAGCTAGGCAGTCAAGTGAAGTTTATTGTTGGGGGATATCTAACACCCCTGTTCTTGTGAGTAGATCCTGTCTGTGAGGAACCCTCTGGTAATTGCTCCTGGCCATTTCCAAAATGAGTGGAGAGCCACAGTTGCATGGATCTGAAGGAAGTCACCAAAATGATCTTGTGGTTGGGGGCATCATTCTGAATCTTCAGAAGTACACTGGATATTACAGGAAAAGGTGGAAATACATATAGGAACATTCCTGTCCAAGGAAAAGAAAAGGCATCTGTCTTCCAGGCCACCTTGCTTGGAGTCCTGGAACAGAGCAGAATCTTACCAGTTGATAAGAGAGGCTAAAAAGAGGTCTACTTGAGCTCCTCATAGATCAGCGTGTCTTCCAAGATTTGATCCAGTTTCCAGTCACAAGGGTCTGCCCTGGTCCTGTTGAGCTTGTCTTGTAGCTTTACTCTGACAGGATGCAGGATACTTGCAGAGTGAGATTGTGCTGTGAAGCTATATACCAAGCTAACATGGCTAGTCAGCAAAGAGGGGTGCAACCTGGTTTACCCCTTGCTTGTTGAATGTACCACATAAGTATGGTTTTGTCTGTAATCACTTGAAGAGGTCCTGCAGATCAAAATGCTCACAGAGTCTAGTACCTTTATCAGGAAACACATCTGCTAGATAGTTGTTTTTGCATCTGTCCTTCATGTCCCACACCCCCTGCATGTTTATCCTTGCTGAAACTATTCCCCATAAAAGTCCGAAGCATCTGTGCTGACTGGATTTAAGGATATTTATTTCCATGAAAAGATTTATTTTCTGACAAGTCTGAGCAATGGGATTTGAGAAGGTAATGGGTGTTGATGCTGGGACCAAAAAGATTTCAAATGCCACTATTATCTTTCTCATATGGAGTCTTGCCATGAGTATCATGAGACTCATAGAAGCCATGAGACCCAAAATCGTAAGGTATCCCATTGCAGTGACTGAAGTCTGATTGGAAAACCTTAGAAACAGATCTAGATAAAGATCCATTTTCTTTCCTCCGAAAGAAAAGCTCTTTTAACTTAGGTGTCTAGTTGACATTCCCAGAAACACAACCTTGTGTGAAGTCATGAAAGACTTTTGAATCCTTCCTTGGAATCCCAGCTGTGTAAGTGATCTCTCACCCAAAAGAGAAATTCCTGACACTTTAAAAAAGACACTGCAAAGATGAGCAAGTAGGTTCATAGGTGGTTCCTATGCTAACAGCCCTAAAGCCTTTTTAAGTCTAGCCGTTCATGCCCTAATGTTTCCAGTTATGAATGCCCATGGGCTAGAATTGCTCTGTTTGCCTTTGTCTTACAGCATCTACAAACTGCCCCTGTCCGTAAGGGCCACAAAGGACAAGCCAGGGGTGAATCTGAAATTTCCCATTCACTGGTCCAAACTGTGTTTGATTAGGCTTATGGAAGAGCTCTATTTCACATGAATGGGGGAGCCTGTTCCAGAGAATGGGTAATCTCTGAGAGAGAGAGACACACACCTGTTCCTCCAGCTTGGTTTGTTTGTCACAGATGACGTTTAAATCCTTAGCTTGGGTAATTCTATTGCTTTTTGCAAATGTGTAGCAATCCATCAGGGCTGGATTGAAGGATGCCTTGTAGGTTAGGCATAGATCTTCCCTCAATAATCTGTAGGAGACTGAATACAGGGATAGGGCTTTGATGAGGTCCACATAAGGCATAGTATTTACACCCTGTATTCTTTTAGAGAGGAATCTCTGTGGGCACTTCAGCTGTTGCAGATGACTGATCAGGTATGTGCTGAAGCATTTATTGTACTATTATTGATCTAATGATGGCTGCATACAGTAGGATTTTGATCTCCTTGGATCTGGATGCCATGCCCTTAAAAGTCATCTGAAATGTGCATACCCTGTAGCCTCCAATGAGCTATAACTGAAGCTAGACACTTTGTGAGCACTTTTGGTGCAGTGGAAGCCCGAAAGATAAGGCAGAGAAATATGATTCAGACACACACAACCTTAAGAATCATCTGACGTCTAAATGAATAGGAGTATGATTATAACCATCTTTTAATTCTAGTGTTGCCAGGAAACTAAGGACTAAGAAGTGCTAAACTATATAAAAACTAACCTAAAATCAATACAACTCCACCTTAAAAATAATCCAAATTTAAATGGTACTTCAGTCTTCATCTCTCCAAGACTCCCCTAAAACTCAATGGTGATATTCATCTAAACCTTGGCCCTGTTATTATGTCACAAACTGTATCAGCACCCCCCCCCCCCCAGCCTCTCGCCACTAAATGCCAACAAGTCTGACACAATACTGCTAAATATTAACCTAAGAAGCATTTGCAGTAAACTCCAAGAATTCCATGCAAGCCTTGCATTGCACTCCCCAGATGTTACTGAAACCTGGCTAAAACCACACACAAGACAATGAAATACTGCCCCCAGGATATAAACTTTTCAGAGTCGACAGACAAAACAAATGATGTAGAGGAACAGCAGTTGTATACAAAAACTTCCTAGAACTTCACCTGCATCCACACCGTCTCTACCCATAATGAATGCAGAATATCTAATGATTCTCAAACTTAACTGAAAGAAAACATCTGTATCAAACTCTCTGGACTCTGCATCCCACCTGGACAAAACATAAGCAGTGTAGAATATTTTCTGCAATGGCTATCTTAAAATATACCCCCAAAACAAATATAATAGATGACCTGAACATAAACTGGGATCCAAATTGTACAACGACCCCATGAATGAATCTCTTCGGATGCTCTCATTTGATAAATGAAACTACAAGAATACAAAAGCACAAGGAATCCACCTTGGATTGGTTCCTCCCAAGTAAGCCAAATAAAATAAGCTTCTCTGGCTGACTAGCTGATATCTGTGACCACCTACCTATTTCTGCTGTCAGAAGCTATCTATTCATGTGCAAACAGGTAAAATTTAAACAGGTACGCAATACAAAGAATTTTAATGTTAGCAATTTCATTTCCACACACTGTCTATATTTGGAATATCCTAAAAATATGCCACTAGATGATGCAGTAGCCCATTTCAGTAATACTTTCCTAAACTTCCTTACGCTATGCACAGCAAAGAAAGTTTGGTCAAACCCAACAGCTTGGTTAACAAAAGAAATGAGGCAGTTACTCCTCCAAAGAGATAAAGGTTGGAAACTATGGTCCAAAACAAATCCCAATCTAGCTATTAGCACTTCAGGTATTTTAATGGATCTTGCAAAGAAATGAATGACAAAAAAATCCTATTTTTCCAGCCTCCAAATTTCCCACCAAAAGAATTCCAAAACATATGGTCTTCTGTTAACAAATATTGCTCCCTAGCTAAACAACTCCCTCACCAACATAGAATAGGCAATGTAGATCAATTCCAACTTTGTAAATATTATATTCTGTTATTAAGCAAAACTCTTCCACCAACCTCATCTAATAACAATTAACTTTCTCTTTCCATCCGGTCCCAACTGTTACATTTAAAAAAAAAAAAGAAAACATACTAAATCTGAAACCAACAACCTTAGCAGTGGCTAACCTGCGAAACAGAATACCTGAAGCTTGCTGCTGATGCTGTAGCCTTCCCTGTCTCGATACTAATTACTCAATTAATAGAAAGCAATGTTCCAGTTACCTGGAAAAATCATTCATAATGCCACTACATAAAGGAGGAAATTCAACTGATCTGTCTAATTACAGACCTGTAGCTATATTGGTAGCACTATCAAAAATTATCGAAAAATGTTTCCACTCAACTCCCAAACTATCTTGGAGACGGTAGTTTTCTGTCCAAAACCCAGTATGGTTTCTGCCCCTGTCACAGCATAACTGCTGGTCTTAGCTTTACCAATTTTATGAAGCAAAACAGAAGTAATCTGGTTTTGGCACTCTTCTTGAATCTGTCAAAGGGTTTTGACACAGTATCCCATCAAAAACTTCTCAACAAATTCTCTTATTTATTTTATTTAGCCGTTTGTTAACGAGGTTGGTCCAACTGAGCCAAAGGCCCATTTTCAGTGGAGACCTGAGGAGAAAATCTCCAATACTAATACAATAGACAATGATTCAAGGTACAATTACCAAAACCCAAGGCGACAAGTTCCAGTATATATACAGTAGCACAAAGCCTTAAATGTTGCATGGAAGAATTCTCATTACCATAGTATACAATGTATGAAAAGGTAGTATAACTTGTATAACAACAGTATCACAAGAAAAGGACATAAGTGGTATAACAGTAGTGAAAGTATAATATAAATTTAAAGGTTTCATCTGTAAGATGTTAAAAGTATAAAACAAGAAAGGAAACACTAGCTAGATCTTGATCTACTCTCACCTGGTTTCATAGCTATTTCATAGACAACAATCAGTAAAATGGAAAGATGAGATGACATGCATCACTATTATAGTATTCACCATAGAGATCTCCTGCCAAGGATAGCCCAGCATCTGTCCAGTATACCAAAGCCTTTAGATTTTGTATTAGCCATATGTTGTGCCATTCAGGACATAGGGCATAAAGCTGACATGCAATGCAGTTACCCAGAACTACTTTGCCACCAGTCTGAACGCTATCATTGGTTTGAACGATTTTTGCTATGCTGAATATCTAGCCATCGGTTAAGTGACCTGTTGGGGGGTCTCCCTTTTCTTTTGGTTTTGTTCTCTCTTGGTTACCTGGAATTCATCATCCAAGAAGGTAAAATGTTAGTGTTGGAAGCAGATTCCCTATAAAGATAGTCACAAACAGTTCCCTTTTTGTTTGGGTTGCTTCCTGCGACAATACATCCTGTAGCATTTGTAAGGTGTTTGTGCCCAAGATTCTTGGAAGCCGGTTGTTTTTCCTGGCTGTCTTTCTAGAGAACCAGAGGCTTAAACTGATAGCCCAGTGTAGCATGGTGGAATCAATCAACCCTGCGGTACTGTCAAGTAAGGAGGAGGCCAAGAAATCTTGTCTGGATTCTTTGGATGTCCAGGGTCCACTGGATGTTTCTCTAGAAGTGGGTGATAGCTCTGTAGGCAGTCCACTGTCTACGTCTGATTCCACAGCCATGACCCCATCAGTGGTGGGCATGTATCTTTTCTTTGACACTTCCTCTGAGACTTTGCAGGCGTCTATTCCAGAGGTCAAGGGGGAACCCACTATTGATCATCTCTGAGGACCCTAGAGAGACTTTGCAGATTCTGGTCAGGGAAGAGGTTCCAGGTACTCTTATTGAGTCCCCATCAGGGTTTGGAACCCTATCAAGAAAAAGCAGAAGACTAAGCATTGTTCTCTACACACTAAGGATCCTCAGAGTATGGCAGGAGTTTACTCAGGACCTATTTAATGCCCTAATCTCCTTAGCCTTGTCAGGCGGTTTCTGTGCCAGCATCCCCTTGAACTTCAACTCCTTTCAAATGGCCTAGGGATCCTGATTCCTCAGATGAGGATTTAGTCTGGTGAAGGGTCCTTGTCTTAGTCTTCCCAGATGCTTTTGGCTTATGGTTTTGATGAAGAGGATTCCATTAGTCCTGAAACATCTTTTGAAGAACTGTCTTTAGGGACACAGTAGCTAGAATGATGGAATACTGTAAGTGGGATTCTTTTCTGGTCTGATATCCATGAAAGGTATAATGAGTTGCTTCAGGTAAACACACCTAAACCTTCTGCAATGCCTCCTGTGTAGACTGTTTTGTTAGACACCTTTGTAGCTGCTTCTAAGTCATCTGATTCTCAGCCTCTTGCTCCAAAGAAACTTAACAGATTCTGTAAGGTTCCTGAGGAATTTTCACATTGTGTCCTCCTGCTGATCGTATTATGGTGTCAGTCTCCTCTGACAAACCTAAGATTTTGCCAAGTTCCAAACTTTGCCTTCAGATAAGAATTGTAGTGCAATGGAGAGGATTAGTATGAAGGTTTACACTGGTTCCACTTTGGCCTTTTGGGCCATTAGTTTCCAAACCTGTATGGCCAAATACGACCTGGCCTTGATTGCCCAGGCTTGTCAAGTTATTTTTGATCTCTCTCTGATTCTGGAGGTAGGACTTCTGCTTTATCTGTCTTAGGTGTTCTGCCTCTCAAGTGGCTCGACACTCTTATCAAGTGCATATATGATGCTGCTGCCTTTGGGTCTGTCACAAAGCATTATTCTTGCCTTCATTTACAGTTTTTACCCAAGGATATTAAGGCCAAGTTGCTTGATGCTCCTTTGGATAATAAAAATCTTTTTGAAACTGCTGCTATGTTTGCCTTTCCAAGAAAAAGGTAAGGCTTTGCAGGACGTTAAACATATTTTTGAGTCTCTTCTACCCATGTTCCAGAGGAATTATTCTACTAGGCCTTCTTTTGTTCACAGACAGCCTCATAAAGCCACTAAAGACAGGAAGAGTGGTAGGTGAGATCCTCCTGCTAAGTGTTCTCAGGCTTCTGTGACCCAGAAGCCTCCTTTATTTGACAAACTTGCTTCTCTTTGACATCTTGCCCCCCACTCCTCGGCCAGATTCCATTGTCCCTTCGGCTCTCCTATTGTCTTCCAAACTGACATCTCATCATCTCAGATTTTTGGGTTCTATCTATCATCCATCTGGGTTACTTCATGGTGTAGGAGCCTCTCTCTCCTTTTTTAGGGATTCCCTAACCTCTTCTGGAACAACTTCCTTGTTTCTCAGAAATCCTTGGCTCCCTGGTAGACCAGGGAACTATTCTACCTGTCCCTCCTGCCCTAGGAGGTAATAGATTTTATTCCAGGATGTTCCTGGTTCTTTGAAAGGTGGATAGTCAAAGACCTATTATGGATCTCTCCTTGCTTAACACTTTTCTCAAGGTTCCTTCTTTTTAGATGCTTACTCTTCAAACCCCGTTTCCTCTCTCACCACCTGAGGCTTTTCTGGTGTCCTTGGATCTGAAGGATGCTTACCTTCAGATTCCTATTCACCATCTTTTCATGAAGCTTTTACATGCCTGTGTTTGTTTCTCTCATTTTCAGTTCTCCTCTTTGACCTTTGGTCTCTGTATTGCCCCAAGGGTATTCACAAAATGCCCAGCTCCTGTGATTGTATTTTACAGGCTCTGTGGCATTCAGAATTTTCCTTAACTAGATGACCTGTTGCTTCAGGCACCTTCTCCCAGTTGCTTATTTACAGGATCTGGAATTCACCATATCTTTCAAAGTCTGGAATTCTATGTTCACTATCAACTTCCAAAAGTCTTTCCTGATTACCTGTCAAGATCATGTATATTTGGGTTGCAGGATTCAGACAGTGCCAATGCTGGCCCCTCTTCCACCTCCAAAATTTCTGTCCTTGAGAAATGAAGTTATTCCAGAGGAGGCTGGGGAATCCCTGAAAAATAAGGGAGAAACTTCCACACCATGGAGTGACTCTGACAGATGGACAAAACTCAAGATTTTGAGATGATGAGATGCCAGTTTGGAAGAGAATGGAAGAGCCTAATATTCCAGCCAGTGTTTCTTTGAGCCATGGGATTCATTGCCTCTTTTATTCCAATGCTCCCTCTTGCCAGATGACACGTGGAAGCTTCAGTGGTACCTTAAGTCAGTTTGGATTCAGCATCTTCATCCTCTGAATTTCAGAGTGCCTGTTCTCCCTTTTCTGAAGTGGGAATTAGAGTGGTGGATTCAGCAACACAGGCCTGCCTTTTCAGACTCTGATCCTCCTCAAGAACTGTTTAGACACTTCAGGCATGGGGTGGGGGAACTTTCTGTAGTCACCTGAAAGGTCAAGGTGTCTGACCACCCCCCTCTTTCAGAAGTCCAACTATGTCAACATCAAAGAAATATGAGCCCTAATTCTGGCCCTTCAGGCTTTTCACCTGATGCTCTCTCCTGGCTCTCTGAAGGTTTACACAGAAAACACCACAGTGATGCATGTCAGCAATCTCTTCAGGCTTGGTATCTGGATTTCAGTTCTGTTAACTTTTCAGGTAGTGTATTCCTTCACAGCATGATCTAGTGGCAGACTCTTTGAGAGGGTCCATAACACAGGCTCACGAATAGATGCTTCACAGAGACTTGTTTCTGGACATAGTTCACCGGTGGGATATTCCTCGGGTAGATCATTTTGCATCCCCTCTGAACAAGACAGCTCCCTGTTTTTTGTTCCAGAATATCATGCCATCTGACATAGAAGACGGATGCCCTTTCTTTTCCTTGGAAGGGGGTGTTTCTATATGCCTTCCCTCCCCTTCACCTACTTTCCAAGAGTCCTGCAGAAGATTCAGCTGGACTCCTCAAAAATCTTTCTAATGACTGCCTTTTGGCAAATACAGCACTGTTTTCCCCTCTTAAATCTGGCCAGGGATAATCAACACAAGTTACCTCACCAGTTGGACCTCTTCACAGAGGACAGTCATCCATTCTCACTTCAACTGACACTGTGGGTGATTAGGTTTGATCCCTTTTGGGCACCTCTTTTCTAAGAACATGCTCAAGGTTTTACAGGAGGCAAGAGAACCTGCAACTAGAAAGTCTCATGTTCAAATGGAAGAGGTTTTCTGTTTGGTGTCCTGCTCTTAACCAGGGCCCTTTATCAGTGGGGGGTGGGGTCCCTTTGGTTCTCTCCTGTTTAAATTGTTTCAGTCTGGCTTGGCCTCTTCCTATCTAAAGGCCTATTTGGCAGATATATCTGCTTGTCTGCCCTCGAATCATCTTCCTGCTTCTTGATTTGAGGTCAAATAATTTCTTAAAGGTGTCCTGCTTTTTAGGTCCACTAGGAAGCCTAGTCCTCCTCCTCGGGACCTTAATTTTGTTTTAGAGAAATTGACCCAGGTTCCATTTGAACCTGCAGGTTCAGCTTGTATGCAGCATTGTACCTGGAAGGCCTGTATTGTTGCCTGCTCTTACTTCTGCTCCAAGGGCTTATGAGCTTTAGGCGCTTATGGCCATCCCTCCTTTTTTGTTTGTTTCACAGAGAGAAGGGTGTTTCTTTGTACTAATCCTTCTTTTATGCCCAAAGTGGTTAATGAGTAGTTGCCTTTGAATCAGACAGTAAAGCTCCCTTCCTTTTTTCTTTCTCCTTAGTCTGCTAGTGCGAGGGTCCTATGTACTTTGGATTTGCAAGCTCAGGTTTTATTTGGATAAAACTGGAGCCGTTCATAAGTCTGACCAGTTTTTTGAGTTTTTTTTTTCATCCCAGGACATTGGGTTTGGCTGTTTCTAAGCAAATGTCTGTCTACTTCTATTAGCGCTCACTTCACTACAGCTGTATCCTACTGTGATGCTTTCTTTAAAGGGTTGGACACCAATTTCATCCTTGAAACTGCTGCTTGGTCTTCAGTGCATACCCTTTACTAAGCATTATAAATTGGATATGGTTTCTAGGCCAGACCCGGTTTTGCTAAAGCCATTCTGCATGGGTTTGTTGCTCTTCCAAAAATAATTGGATAATGATCGCCTTAAGTCAGCGTCTGTGTAAATACAATAAAGCAAATATACTCTGAAAAATGCTAGCTAATGATGAACATTTAATCACGAAACTTTCAGAAAACAATTCCTTCTTCAGTGCGAGACAAACAATAATAAAAAAGCATTATTTAAATATACTTAATTGAAATCATAAGACACAGCCCATCCATTAAAATCAGAATAATCAATCAATTAGTCAATTATAGGATCCTAGTCAGAAATAAATCAAAAAACTTGAACAATAAAATTGAAAAATCAGCATTATAGTAAAATTTTCTTAAATCTTATCACTGTGAACACACACTTGTTTAAACTTCAAAACTGGTTTAATACCAACTGACGCATTATTACCAGGTGCATAATCTGCTTGCAGCCTAACGATCCATTCATATTCTCTCCTTTCAAGCCAAACTTCTTAGCAAAATGTTTCCTAGCAACATTCTTAAAATCTTTGTAGTATAATTATTTGTTCAGGCTGGAATAGTTTTTATTTGCAAAGCTGGGAATTTAACCCTATGATTTGCCGTAATTCAGGGGAGCTTGCAAAATGATCCAGTTATTCATGATTATTTTTTTAACAGCCTCCGTTCTTTTAAATGTAGTTAAATAGCGCAAGTTATTTATTCTAGGGATTTCTGAGTTTCCTTCATTTTGAGGAACACAGTCAAAGTATGGTCTAAATCTGTTTCTCCCTTCAATGACTTCATTAGTCAGATTAAGTTGTGCAACATTATAACCTCTTTGAAGGTACTCAAGATTCATATCATTCATTTATTTGTTCAATAAATTTCTCAGTTAACCTCCTAGCATGCATAAACTGACTTTTTACTATGCCTTTAAAGGTATGCCTAGCATGCATACTGTTTCTATGTAGGAATCTGTTGGCATGGACATCTTATGTATGCCAGTATGTATATGCCCATCCTTTCTTTCTAATGTAACATGAAGAAAAGTGATCTCTTGTATCAAGAAATTCATTTTAAATTTCAGGAAATCTGCAGTTTGATTAATATAGGAAACAAAATGCAAAAGGTCATCATAAGTACCCTACCGAATTAAAACATATCATCCACAAAATGCTTAAAGAACAGACTTTTAGGTGAAAACTGCTCAGGACCTTGATAGACATACATCTCTTCCCACTGATTTAAAGAAGTATTTGCATGGGCATTGGCGATGGGCATACCCATTGCCACATCTGAAATTTGGTGATAAATCTGTTGGTCAAACATAAATAAATTTACTTAACACAATATCAAGTAATTTGCATAATGCATCCGTCTCCCTATTTCTTAGAGAGCTGTAGGTGCATAAAAATTTCTCATTGCATCCAAACCGTATGAATTAACTATAACTGTAAACAAAGAATTTGTCTAAAGTAACGAATAAAAACTCTGATGAAACATTCATACCATGCCACTCATAAAATTTTGTAAGGAAGTCACCAATGTGCTGAATATAACTCTTAATATGAATAAGGTATTTACTTAGTTCATTCTGTAAGTCTGTAAATATAAGCAATAGGTTCCCTGGCCCATCCCCTCCCTTAGGCTATAGGTCTCATTTTGGGGGTGGGGGGGTTGGGACTTGTGGATCTTAGGCAAACCATGTAGGATAGGAATCACAGGGCAGGAAATAGTAAAATAATTAAATTCAGTAGTAACATCATTCATCACCTATAGATAGTACCAAAACACATTTGTTCTACCAATACAATTAGAGACATCTGGTTTCTCTATTTTCTTGAAATTAGATGCATCAGGCAAGAGTTCATTCATCCAAGTATTATAGTCACTTTTATTCATTATAACAACAGATCTGCCTTTATTGGCTTCTTTGTCTGAATTATTTTGTAATTTAATAAGAGAATTATGCTCTTCTAAGGATGAATTATAAAGTTTCCTGTTTTCGAAACTCTAATAAAGCTGCTGAAGTTGCTGTTCACACATATTCTGAAAAGCCATTACTACAGGACAGCTAACAGGAATAAATGTACTGGATGTTTTGCTTAACTGTTGCTGTTCACAAGGAGAATATTTAAGTTTCAAGTTCCTAACATTCTTAAATCCTTTTAGAGCTTGTACAACGGTATCTGTTCAAGATGGTATAAACTTAATACCTTTATTCATCAAAGATCTGAAACAATCAATTGCACACTAGATAAATTGAGAACCACTTGCCCATTTAGTATATACTCCGGATCGACACTGCAGGTTTGTGGCCCTCTATATTTTCTTCCTTCTCTTGGTGGGCAGCCCCTCGACAAGTCTTTGGTCTGCTGCTCGATCATTTCTGGTAGATTGAGCTGGACCATAGTCCTTGAACCCTGAATATCCTCACTAGATTTTATAACAATAGAGTTCATAATTTCATTAATAAAGGACAAATTAGATGAACTCACAGCTAGGAAACTGGGAGGGGAAGGGTGTATCCATAGAAAAAGCTGTTTGAATAGATGATGAATTACGACCAGGAACCTGTTGAGCCAAAACAGTTGTAGGCAGATCAATAATGTCCAGTGCATATATAGAATCAGGGTGGGGATGTCGATTGTCTTTATTCAGTTTTGCATTAGCTTTTGACTCCTTAGACCAAGAAAACAATATTTCCAGACTGGAAATTAATATCTCTGGCCATTTTGTATTTTTTTTTTTTTTTTTTTTTTTTTTTTTAACACTTTCTGAATGTTGGTCATAGGCCATTAAACTTTCCAACATTTTATTATAAGTAGGTATACATTCTTTAAAGGAAGGCATAGTAGAAATTTCACCTTCCATTTTATTAATTTCATCGTGAAGTTCATCTTCCAACTTAGATAAAAACTGATTCATTAGCAACATATAGTCCAAACTTAATTTCAAATTAATTTCCTGCCATCTTTTTACAAGTTTGGGATACATATTCCCAAAAGACAGAATTTTAAGAATTTGTAAGCCCCAGAGAATGACTCCTAACTCAAGCTGCAAAACTGAGTCGTTGCCACTGCTTTCTCTCAAATGTTTGTACCTTTCGTTGTAGGGCATTAATCCGTGCAAGACCATTATTGTTGGACTGTAAATCAAAGTTGTTCTTAGACAAAGATGAACTCTCTAATTGCCAAACATATGATTGGCTCGTACGACCAACAGTTGATTAGGTACTGAGTGAATTTCAGGATTCATTTCAAGAGTAGGCTGTGTCATTCCAAAAAAGCAAGTGCTCAGATTTATTTTGTTTTTGGATTGATTCTGTCAAAAAGAATTGGATAATCACTATAAATCAGAGTCAATGTAAAAACAAGTGCAACTCCAACAACACAAACAAACTCTGAAAACGCTAGCTAATGAAAGTTTAATAATCACAAAGCTTTTGGAAACAATTGTAGTTTTTGCAACTCTATTTGCATGAATAATGAATTTGTCCATCCCAAAACAAATAAAAACTATATCTTTAAATGTTCTTCCACTTGAAAGACTATCAAAAGTTTATTTAGTAAATTGCCCAAAGTGCTTAAGTTTATACGTAGGGAAGTCCACGAGAAAGCTGAAAGATATGATTATTGAACATTGCTCTGAAATTAAGTGATATATTTTCTACTAATGCTCTTGCAAAACATATTTTAGAAAGTAATTAGTCATGATTTTATGTTCAGAGCTATAGATGTTTTGTATAAGGATGGTAGGGAAGGTGATTTTAACAACAGGCTTTAAAGAAGAGAATATGAATGGATCATTAGGTTGCAACATGATTGAGCACCTGTAATTAATGTGTCAGTTGATATTAAACCATTTTTGAAATTTAAACAAATGTGTTTACAGTGAGATTCTTTTAAGAAATATTTACTATAATGCTGATTTTTCTATTAAGTTTTTTAATTTATTTCTAAAATCGTATAATTGATTAATTCTGATTATTTTATCGGATGGGCTGGATCTTGTGATTTCAATTAAGTATATTTAAATTATTTTTTTTCTCACACTGAAGAAGGAATAGTTTCCGAATGCTTTGTGATTATTATATGTTCATCATTAGCTAGCAGATTGAGTCCGTTTGTTGAGCACTCTTCCCAGCCTTCCACCTCCCAATCCTTTTCTTGAGCTTTTGTATTCTGCCTATGGTGAAGAATACTGCAACAGTGATATAGACTTAGTTGTTTAAAATCATACCATAACAGTAGATGTCCTTCTCTTCACTTCTGCAGTATTCGCTCCCTACCTCCACCCCACCCCCTTTTTCTTTTTGGTTTTGTTTTGGTTTCCCTCTTAACTGTGGGTCTCCTTTTTTCATCTGCATTTTCTCCTTCTGGATGTGCATGGCCTTTGTCTTATGGAGACTGTTCTGTACTGGGGCATTTCACTTCTGGGTAATGAGTCTATTCATCACCTGTGTACCCTTTGTTCTGAGCGGGGAGTATATATGTGATGTACAGCGCATACAAGATTTAAAGGCTTTAGTGTACCGACCATATGTTGGGCAATCCTTGGTAGGAGATCCCTATGGTGAAGAAAACTGCAACAGTAGAGAGGAGGACATCTACTGTTAAGGTAGGATTTTACACAACTGCACTTTCTACTCCTCCTTCCCAGTCAGTTGAAGTTCCAGAAGGCTCAGTTTTGGGACCACTGCTATTTAACATACTCATTAACAACCTCCTTACCACCACCAATCAGGCAAACATAATTCAATGTGCAGATGGCGCAAACCTAATATGCTCCAACACTAAAAACCCTCCAAGAAACCACCCAGGAGTCTTCTTGCTGTGTAGAATCCTGGCTAAACACTGGAGAAATGCTAAACTGACCAATCTCATGCTCTTTACACCAAAACAATACAATGATCAGAAAAATAAGTTCCACATTTTCTGATCTGACAAAACAAATCCATTTCAGAAGCCAGACTACCTTAGTAATCATAGATGACAAACTCAAATACATACTGCTTTGCTCTGTATAGGGACCCTAGTTTTGTATCTTACAGGATCCACAAGAAGATTCATAACACCCACTTAACTACTTCCAACTCTTCTGTATGCATCCCCATTTTCACAAATCATAACAGTACCCTCACATCCAAACTTGAAACATGTTTTTATGAAGTAGCTAAACTTGCCACACACTCAAACCAGAATCTATCACTGCGTAGCCCTGAAGGAGATTAAATGGGCTGGAACTCCCAAATCCAGCTAACCTACACTCAGTTCACTACACCCCACAAACTTAACCATCAACCAAGATAGTGACCCCTTTGTAAAAAAAAAAAAAAAAGAAATACTGCAGCCCCGCAGTAATAGGAGAACAACTACGATCCAATAACAGCTCCCTCCAGCTGTAAGTAATTCAGATGATCTACAGGAAACTCTACTCTTGTGTTACAAAACTGTCATTCCATTCCACTAAAACTAAAATTTATAAAAAATGCTTTAAAAGCCTACTAAAACAGCACTTACAAAACTAACTGCGCACATGCTCTTTGTTTAATAGCTACCAAATTGACTTAAGCTACTGTACTTCCATCAAAACCAAACCTCCCTCTTCCTAACTCATCACATGAAGAACCCATGATGATGACGTTAATACAATTTCACTTTTCTCTTCTGTAAGCAAGGAATACTTCTATTTTTTTTTCTTTTCCTTTCTGAAACTAGTTTTTCTCTCTTGTTTTTACCTCCACTTTGTAACTACAAAACTAAATGTAAATGAATGATTTTTCCATTTGTTTTACATTTTTTCTTTCTGGACATAGTATTTTTCTAAACACCTAACTACCATGTTAACTTGCACTCTTTAGTAATCCAAGGAGTAATACTGTCTACAACATAAAATTACGTAATAAAAATGCCTATATATTATGAACACTTAACTTATGAATGTAAATGTGGAACTTTTCTCCTTAGGCCTCCACTGAAAAAACGCACTTCTATCGCAGTCTGACTTTCCTGGTCAAAAAAGACAACTAAATAGTATATCCATTGACGACCCTCTTTTTCCCATTTTTTGCATACAGGATCAGGGTGTCACTTAAACAGTGACAAACATTTAGAGCCAAGGGTTACATCGCTGGATGGCTAACCCTGACACTATTTCTTCCACACAACACCCTTGCACGCACACTCACACCTATGGCCAATTTAATGTGTCCAGTCTACCTACAGTATGTCTTTGGAATGTGGGAGAAAACTGGAGCACCTGGAGGAAACCCACACCAACACAGAAAGGATATGCAGACTGCCAAGAAGGCACCCCAGCCGAAAATCGAATCAGGGAACCTTTTGCTGTGAGATGGCCATACTTTCTTCTGTGCCACCCAGGTAAACTGTATATAAATATATATATATATATATATATATATATATATATATATCTTCCCTCACTCTTGCTCTCTCTATATACCACCTCCTCCAACACAACCTTCTCGCTCCTAATCAACATGATTTCCGTCCCCCACCACAGCACATCCACCGCCCTCCTCTTTCACTCGTACCATAGCCAAAGCCCTTGATAACAATCAACTAATATCCTGCCTCTTCCTTGACCTTTCTAAAGCCTTTGATATACAGTCTCTCACTCAATACTCCTTTCTGAATCATCTAACCTCAACTTATCTTCTTCCCCCCTTGCCTGGTTCTCCAGCTATCTCTCGGGACACAGCAATCTGTCAAATGGATCTCCTCCTGCTCTCCCAATATATCTGTTCCAACGGGTGTTCCACAAGGTTCTATCCTGGGTCCCCTCTTATTCAACATCTTTACTAACGAACTCATCACTTCTTGCAAACAATCTTCTCTTATACAATATGCAGATGACTCTACACTCATCTCAATCTCCAGTAGTATTACAGACCTTCTCACCCTTACTCAAAATTTCTTTCTATCCACAGAGAAATGGCTATCCGACAGTCTTCTTATCCTTAACCCCAAGAAGACCAAGATCTTGCTCTTTCTTCCCCGCTCACTTTCCAACCATAAATCTGCATTTACTATAAGATCTTCCAACAACACTATCATAAAACCTGAACCACACACAAAATTGTTGGGCATCATTATTGATGACAAACTCAAATTTAACTTAAACTTACTGCAAGGAATAAAAAAAACACACCAGAAACTTGGCTTGCTCTATCGCACCAAAAGATTTCTTACTCCAAATGCTAGACTCTCCTTAGCACAGTCCTTCCTCCTGCCCACACTTCTCTACGCAGCCCCAATATACAAGTTACTACCATGAACAAACTTAACACAAAATTGCAAGGTTAATTACAAACTCCCCCTACAACTCCCACCACTGCCTTGCCCTGCACTCATTGCAATGGCTCGAATTCCCTCAACTACTGCTACTTTCTCAATTTCAGGTTATTCACTCCATTCTATACAGGCCTTCATCCTGTCCAGCTCTCACTACTTTGTCTACCTACACCCCTTCTAGAATCCTCCACACCTCTAGCCAACAACCTCTGAATGTAGATCATCCAAAGAAGAACATAGGCAAACTACAATACAACGGCTCAATAGCCCACACTTGGAACAGACTTACTCTACACATACGCTCCATCATACACCCTGCACACTATAAAAAGGAACTCAAACGTTATCTTCTCAATACCAAATCATATCCCTGCTTAGAACCTACCTAATTTTCTCCTTTATCCAGTGGTGCTTCTTCTCTCTCAACTTCTGAACGCATCTATACCTTCCTAGGAAGCCTAGGAAAGAAATCTGATCACTTGTATATAACTTGTTTGATCACTTGTATATAACTTGTTTGATCACTTGTATATAACTTGTTTGATCACTTGTATATAACTTGTTTGATCACTTGTATATAACTTGTTTGATCACTTGTATATAACTTGTTTGATCACTTGTATGCAACTTGTTTGATCACTTGTATGCAACTTGTGTGATCACTTGTATAAAAAAAAAAATAGTTCATATGCTTATTTCTTTGAGACTGTTCTGTTAGGGTAATCTAAATACGTTTGATTCAAATTTGTACTAATATGTTTTGGAGTGAAACTTGGTTATGTTGCTTTCTATTTTTATCTATTGTTTTGTAACTGGAGTTTTTCTCGGCTCTCCACTGAAAACGGGCCCCATTGCCCAGCTGGACCAACCCAGTTAAATGTCAATTAAAAAAAAAAAAAAAATATATATATATATATATATAATGTATAGAGAGAGATTTAATATGGATATAGACAGATAAAAACATAATTATTAGTAAATACATAAGTAAATGAGTGGGCAATTACTGTCACAGATTTCCATGATAAGGTAGTACAAATGCTAATTAAAATGAAATTTGTACAGTTTAAAAGTGCATGAGGAGTTCATTTAAACTTTATCAACAGGTTTGTCATATGTGATTATTTCTTGATGTCTGGCTTTTAGCCATTGTCAAAACAGCAGCACTTGCATTATTTGCTGAGAAATTTAGTTAGCTGTTCTTTAAGCATGGATATTTTTTTCGAGTGTGCTATTTTGTGGTAGAGCGTTCCAAGCTGAATTTGGATGAAACATTAAATCACTAGCCTTGTCCAAGGCTTTACCCGAGCACTGGTGTTTCTTGGCCCAAGACTTCCTTTAGGCATTGCATAGCCTGCAGCCAGGTTCTGATCTCACCTTTGTGTCAGGAGTACCCTCAGGGGAAAGAAGGGTCCTTTCTCTTGAGAAGGATGAGGATGACTCCTTAGGGAGTGAAGTAACATAGTTATTTGTCTCGGGTGTCTTCACTTTGACTAACTCACTAAAAAGGAAACCCCTCTCCTGCTTTACACTTGTCATTAACTAGAGGATGTGACTAGTGAGGTAGCAGATGATTCTTTGAAAGCTAATTCCTTCCACTTTAAAAGTGGAGAAACATGCCACTGAATGCAGTTGTGATGTTATAGATTGCTGCACTATGGGTACAGCAACAGGCACCTTGGTATGTAGATATGATGGGTGAGGATTCATTTGCTACCAGAAGATGTTAAGGAACATTATTCAGTAGTTTGTGTAAGAAATTGCTGTTTGGGCTCCCTTTCTAAGGTATAGTTAACAGGAGGCGAACAGAAGACTGTGCATTCCATAAAGCAATTGCTCCATTCCCCATTTCCTCTAGATAGCGGAATTATCTGACTAAACATTGACCCTTTTACTGCAGGCAGCGAAGTTCACTTTAGCGTAAAGAAGGATCTTTGTGAAAAAGTTGACATGTAGATTCTAGGGCAGCCAGAAAACACTGTTACAAAGTAGAGTTCTGAAGTTTTCCTCCATTTTTTTATGAAGGTCTCCACTGCCTTTCAACTAGGTGAACTCCACAGTTTTAGAATATTTGCTGCATTGTTTAGCTGTATGAAGCAGGAAGAAAAGGATTTTTTACTCAATTGTTTCTACTGCTAAGAAAAAGTTTTTGAAGGCCATTCCTGGATTAAACAAGTAGAAATTGCTAATTTTGCAGGCTCTATTCCTTATGGTCATACCAATAAGGATTTTGAATTTGAACACCACCTTACAAGTTCTAATTTATAAAGAGTTAAGACAGTTTTCTGTATAGTGGCTAGGAAAGAGCACTACCATTTCAACTACTTGCCATATGCATTATTCACTGTAACTACAGTATCTGTCTTATGCTTGGGAAAAGTCTTTGCGCCTCTAAGAGCCAAGGAAATTCACATATTCCCATGTTTGCCTCTTCACAGGATGAGTTGCATAAGCCTGTTCAAGCTTGCCATCCAGTGCTTGAATTAATATCTGAAAGTTCAAAATTTGGATTGATCAGCATCCACGTGGGTCAATGCTCTTGGCAAAGTTCTCCTTTTATTAGTTATTTGCCATACTAGTGTAGAAGACACTTCGCAGCAAGGGCCTTTAAAGGATTTTTGAAGGCATTAGATTACATTTTTGCCTCCATGCTGATAGTACCTTTTGCCAGGCTGCGCAGTAAGAAAATGCAGTTGCACCACAGAAGATTTTGGAAGCAGCATAATCACCCTCTGAGGAAATATTCAAGACTGTATCTCATGCAGGGCCTGGCCCTGTGACTTGGAAAGATGATCTCAATATGACCTACATGATGTATAATTATTTAGCTGCTTGGGTGTGGGAGGAAACTAGGCCAGGGAGGGTGAGGTTGAGCTAATTTCCCAAAGCTTGCTGGAGGGAGGCATTTGGGTTTGCTGTGCATTTTTTCATACCTACAAGGGGGGTGGTGGTCACTCATGGAAATAGCCTGTTATGCTTGCACTGAATAGGTGATGTCTCCTGATCAAGGAAGAAGTGGGAAGCATGTATGTCTACATCTAACTGGCAGAGTATGCAAGCCATCTGTGGAGAGAAGGTAAGAGGGATTCCCCAAGATTAAGCATTCTGGACTGCTCCCTGCCACCTGTCACCTCCCAGGAGAATGAATAAGCCAATTAGTTTGGTTAGGCAGGAAACAGGTGGGCCATAGGGCTGTCAACCACTCCTAGAATGCCTGGATATGGTGCCCCTGGGAAAGGAAGAAGTGAGTCTGAGATGCAGGGCCAGGATGCCATTGTGTGAATCCTGGTTTGGGGGGGGGGGTTAAAATAAATAATGGTATTCATGGATGCTGACAATAGCCATGCAGAAAATGCTGTACATCAGTAATCTGGGAGGAGAGCTACACTTATTGACTTGCCAGATTGGCTGTGATGGCATACGAAATCACCTTAAGGGGTAGTCTCCATCACCAAGCCTCAAAATCCCATTGCACCAGCTGAGCATCTTTTGCTGCAACCTACACAAGTGGTTAAGGAGGATAGCAGGGCTATCTAATGTTGGTATAAAGGTAGCAAGTCTAGACAGGGACTTGTTTTCTGCCTAGGACAGCCAAGAATAAGAGTATGTACAGAGTACCTGTGCAAGACAACCATGTAATTCATGATGTGAGAACCTGCTTTTTGTATCCTCACTTTTTCCTTTCCATTAATACTTTTAAAAACAAAAATGAAAATGGGCAGGACTCAAGTTAGAGAACCACACCCAACAACTGAAAAAAAGTATGATGTTATGTGATCCTATCTCGCCTACATTCTGACTGATGGGTTCGGAGCCGATCCCTCGGCTCCGACTCGGCACGCTTATGCCAAAGAGCGAAGTCTCTTATTGGCTGAGCTTATTATATCCCAGGATGCACCACTACCAGTCCCCCAGATCTCGTTTGCCGCTAACTAGCGAAGACGTGGTCTCGAGCTGGCTGAGCTAAGTAGTGGTTTTTTTCACTAACTTTCTGTCAGGAAATTGCTAATTTCTAAACAAAAAGCTGTTTTAACGGCTACTCTGTTGTTGTGTGTGTGTTTGACAATTTTTTCTGTGAAATTTTGTGTATGATTGATATTTGTCTGGTTACAGGCTCCCTCGGTCCATAGGGCCTTCCTACCGGTTAATTCCCTTTTAAAACAACCTTAGGGTTCATTTGTTCTTTATTTACTTATACAGTGGTTGACTGTTGTTCTTTGTGGTTTTGTGTGAACAGCAAGTTAATATTGAATTAAAATAAGTTTGTCTGTGAGAAAGTACTTATTTTCTGCTTATAATGTCTCAAGCACCTAGGCCTTCGGGCTTCAAAAAGTGCACTAAATGTAACTTTAAGATGTCTATCACAGATGACCATTCTCTGTGTGTATACTGTTTGGGCGCCAAACATTTGCAGGAGTCCTGCAGCGTGTGTCACGCTTTTTCCTCGAGGGTCCTCCAAGAGAGGAAAAATAAGCTTATATTAAAAGGCCTTGTAAAACCCTCTTTTGAAGAAGCTTTAGCATCCTCTCCTTCTCCTGCTAAAAAGAAAAGGGCGTCGGCTCCGACCAGTCCGTCGGATCCGACCGCCAAAAGACATAGGCAGGCTTCTCCTTCGGCTCCAAGGACTTCCGAGGCGAACGGTCTGCCTTGATACCACCGTCTCGACTCCTCTGGCCGGGCCGATGGCTGGGGCATCGAGGCGGGTCACCTTCGGCTCCACTGGTCTCGGAGCCGATGAAGGTTGTCCGCTCAGACACTTCCTCCTCGGCGCCTAAGTCCTCCTCGGCACCGATGGAAACTAGTTTGGGTATTCCTTCGGCGCCGATAGTCATCGAGTCGCCTCGGAGCCGGTCCCCTAGCCCCTTGGGGCCGTTGGAGAGGCCATCTCGAACCCGTTCAGTATCCTCTAGGTCATCGAGGATGTCAGATTCGGACATAGACAGGGTGCTCCAAAGACTGTTCCAGTCCCCAGTCTTTCAAAAATTTGTTTCGGCTCCGACCCAGTTGGCTTCGAAGCCGACAGCCCATGCCCATGTTATTGCCATTCCTCCTCCGACCGCTTCGGCTCCGTCGGAGCAGGTGCTGTTGGAGCGGTGGAGGTCTTAGGGTCGGCTCCGACCCTTACTCCAACCCGGCCTTGGTCCGAGTTTGGCACACGGACTTCTTCGGCTGGACCCGGGGTGACGTTTGGGACCTATGCTGTCGGTTCCGAGCCTCCCTCTCGGTGCTTGGCTGCGGGACTTCCGTCTGCTATCATGGCTCCGGGGACCGGACACTCCCAGGATTCTGGGGTCCGGCTTTCAGAGCTATGAGGAGTGCCTTGGCCAAGTCTTGACCATCTCTCCGGCTTTACCGGCACCTTCCCTGGGCGTGGAGACTGGGTCTTTGGCAGTTCCCCTGTCCTTAGGCAGCGGAGCCCCTGGGCCTGAGGTTACCCCACTGGGGTTCCCCTCCTCCTGAGGGTTCTTGAGTTGTCTTCAGAGGAGCCCCAAGGAAGAGATCGTGCAAGAGGAAGCACGTGGACTCCCCGAGTCTATTACATCGGACACTGATCTTGATGATGCGGAGGGTCCCCGAAGTCGTCCTCGGATGGTCTCATTTGCAGACATTTAGAGATCCTCAAACAACGAGGCGGCTGGATATCCAAACCCCCTCTGCTGATGAGTCAGTGCTTCTCAAGGCCTTTGGGGCTCAGCCCTCCGCCTCCTGGGTGTCTCCGCCCTTGACGAGCTCCTGGATTTGGTTTGTCGGAGGCGTGGGAACATCCAGATACCGTGGAACCAGTGCCTTCTCGTCCTAACAAATTTTTGTCTGCCCCACCCGAGAAGGAGTTCCTGACTAAAGGTGTGGCTGTAGATGCCATGGTGGTGGCATCTGCTACACAACAGGGCGTGGCAGAGGCTTCAGCGTCCGTCCATCCTCCTAATAAGGAGTCTAGGAGCATGGACCGATGCAAGCGCACCCTGACTTCAGCGGCCTTTACTTTAAGGTCCCTGAATTATTTGGCACATTTTACCAGGCTACAGAGGGATCTGGTCAAGGAGCTGTCAGATTCCCTCTCGGGTAACCTACCTGAGCAGCTAGCCCAGTCGGTTAGCTCTCAGTTGGCTATCCTTACTTCAATATCTAACTCGTCCATGAGGCTCATTTCATATGCGGCCGAAGGGGCAGGTAGAGCGGCAGGCACAGGCGTGGCTCTACGGAGACAAGCCTGGCTCCGTTTGTGTCATTTTGCGGAGGCCTTCAAGTCTTCCTTCGCCGACGCTCCCTTTGATGGGTCCTCTTTGTTTGGACCTAAGGTTAAAGACACTCTTACCCGCTGTGAGCAAGAGGGAAAAACTTTATCTGCCGTAGGTGCACGTTATTCCACTCCCTTTTGGCCTTATCCCAAGGCTAAAGGAGGAGGGAAGATGTGGTTCCGCAAATCAAGTAAGTTTTTTCCTCAACAGCAGGAAGATTCCCCTTCCAGAGGCAGAGGACGGGGAAATTTTTCTGGGAGACGCCGTCCCAGAGGCGGCAGAGGGCCCCGCAATTCTGGAGACCGCGAGTCCTTTCGTGGCTCTTCAGCCTCCCACACTTCATGAGGGATTGCCCGGCTGTGCTGCTCCGGAGCCAGTCGGGTGCCGTTTTGCCAAGCACTTAAAAGCCTGGAAGTCTATCACTCAGGACAGATGGGTGCTTCGGATTATTGCCGGAGGTTACACCATTCCCTTCACACACTCACCCCCACCGTCCAAAAAAATCCCGGACCCACCACCCAGTCAAAGGGAAATTGCAGCCGCAGAAGTGTTAAAGCTGCTAGAAAAAGGAGTCATCCAACCGGTCCCCACAGACCAGATCGGATCCGGAAATTACTCAAGGTTCTTTTTAGTGCCAAAAAAGACAGGGGACCTGAGACCAATATTGGATCTCAGCAGACTAAACCAATCCGTCACGAAATCCAAATTCCGAATGGTCACGTTACAATCCATTCTCCCATTGTTGGAGAAGGATGTTTGGATGTGCTCCATAGATCTCAAGGACGCCTATTATCACATTCCGATACATCGGGCGTCCAGGAAGTATCTGCGCTTCAGCCTGGGAGACAGTCATTTCCAATTTTGTGCACTGCCCTTTGGTCTCACCACAGCCCCAGGGTGTTCACCAAGTGTTTGGCAGTAGTAACTGCTCACCTGAGGAGTCTTGGATTCCAAGTGTTTCCCTATCTGGACGACTGGCTCCTGACTGCCACCACCAGTCATCTACTAATGGACAACCTCAAAGCCACCATTTCCCTGGGTGCTACCCTGGGAATTACATTCAATTGGTCAAAGTCTGTCTTGCTGCCCTCTCAGCGCATAAGGTTCATAGGAGCAGAGATAGACTCAAAATTGATGCGCGTTTTTCTTCCTACCGAAAGGATTCAAACTTTACAAGGTCAAGTTCAACCCTGCTTTCAAGATCCAAAGCCCCAGCCAGGATGGTCCTGCAACTTTTAGGTTCGATGTCTGCCACGGTTCTCCTAGTTCCTCTGGCAAGATTGCGCATGAGGATTCTTCAGTGGCTATTATCGACTCAATGGTCCTTTCAGAATCTTCCCCTCAATCACCCCATTATGATTACAGAAATGTGCAAACGGGACCTTCGCTGGTGGCTTCAGCCGTCCAATCTGAATCAGGGAAGACCTTTTGTTATCCCCCTCCGGTAGCCACCCTGACGACGGATGCCTCCCAGACAGGGTGGGGGGGGCATTGTCTGGGCAGGTTAGTTCAGGGTTCCTGGGTTCCAGACGAAACCTTTCTCCACATCAATGTATTGGAGATGAGGGCTGTACTTCTGTCCCTACAAGCCCTCCACAAGTTTCTCCCTTAAGGCATTATCGCTATCCACACAGACAACATGTCGGTGGTCTGGTACCTAAACAAACAAGGAGGGACCAGATCTTACCCCCTTTGCAGAGAGGCCATGAGGGTGTGGGAATGGGCTGTAGCTACCAACCGTTTCTTGGTAGCGACCCACATTCCAAAATCCAATATATTGGCAGACAGATTAAGCAGGACAATTCTCTCTCCTCACGAGTGGTCCCTGAACGAAACAGTAGCAGCTCAGGTTTTCAGAAGATGGGGGACGCCGTGCTGCGACCTGTTTGCAACACCACAAAACACAAAGTGCAAAAGGTTCTTCTCCTTGACTCCACATCAGGGGGAAGCAGCTATGGATGCTCTAGCACAACCTTGGCCAACAGGGCTACTTTATGCCTTTCCTCCGGTTCCACTTCTCCCCAAAGTCATTCAGAAAGCTTCTCTATTGGGGTCCACAATGATACTAATTGCTCCGCACTGGCCTCGTCAGGTATGGTTTCCCTACCTGAAGAAACATGTGGTGGACGATCCTTGGGTTTTGGATCTAACTCCGGATCTGCTAATTCATCAGTCGGGACGACAACACCAGTCCCTTCGCACTTTGAAGTTGACAGCTTGGCTCCTCCACTTCCGACTTTAGTCAGAAATCACACCTTAGACCCGGAAGTTATTCACATTTTATCTTGACCCACAAACCCACCAATAAAAAAATGTACGTGACTAAGTGGAAGAGGTCTGCTATCTGGGCTCAAGTCAGGGCTTAGACCCTATCACTGCCCGATCCCAGAGGTTTTGAAATTTTAACATCCTTGTTTAATCAAGGATCTTCAGTCTCTACTATTAAAGTCCAACTGGCAGCTATCTCTAAATTTCACGAATCCATGGATCCACCGTTGATGAGCAGCAGATTATGCAAAACTTTCATTAAAGGTGCGGGGCTGTTAAGACCCCAGTTTTTCATCCTGCGCCTCCGTGGGATCTTGATTTGGTGCCGTGCCTTAACATCTTCCCCTTCGAACCGGCTGCTACATGTGAGTTAAAATATCTGTCTTGGAAAACTGCCTTCTTAGTTGCAATTACCTCTGCAAGAAGAGTTTCAGAGCTTCAAGCCCTATCTATCAAACCACCGTACTTGATTTTCACAAGGATAGAGTATCACTTAGGCCTAACCCATCTTTTGTCCCAAAGGTTTGTTCTAATCTCTGTCTCCAACAATCTCTAGAGCTACCAGTTTTCTTTCCAAAATTCTCCAACGAAGCGGAATACACTCTCCATAAATTGGATGTTCACAGGCAATTGCGCTTCTATCTAGACAGGACTCAACAAATTAAGTAAATCAGACCAGTTGTTTGTGTCCTTCTCAGACATTAAATTGGGTAAAACCATCACAAAAGCTACTATCTCCAAATGGATTAGAGATTGTATAACTCAGGCTTATTCCTCTTCAAATAAGCAACTTACAACATCTATCAAAGCTCACTCTACCAGAGCTATGGCTACTTCTATCGCCTTTCATTCCAAGCTCGCTATTTCTGAGATTTGTGCTGCGGCTACTTGGTCCAACCCGCACACTTTCATTTCCCACTATAAATTGGATGTGGCATCTAAAGGCGAGCATCATTTGGTTCCACGGTACTCAGGAGTGTTTTCCAGTGAGCCACCCAGGATTCAGGTGCTAGGGCGCTGTCCCATCAGTCAGAATGTAGGCGAGATAGGATCACATAACATCTTTTAGTTATGTACTCACCATAACTTCAGATGTTTGGGATCCATCTCACATTCCTAATACCCACCCTCCTTCCCCGGCCTTGGAGATCAGAAGAGATTGAACGGTTTTGAGTTCTACTGTTTTATCTTGTTTCATCTGACGATGTTATATAAGCAGTGCGTGCATGTGTGCATGTATGCGGACAAACTAGATCTGGGGGACTGGTAGTGGTGCATCCTGGGATATAGTAAGCTCAGCCGATAAGAGACTTCGCTCTTTGGCATAAGCGTGCCGAGTCGGAGCCGAGGGATCGGCTCCGAACCCATCAGTCAGAATGTAGGCGAGATGGATCCCAAACATCTGAAGTTATGGTGAGTACATAACTAAAAGTTTTCATCAATTCTTGAATTTTTCTGTATTGCTAATGCCTCTGTATCAGTAATTGGTTACTGTCATTTTCTTTTTTGTTATACCCCAAAATTATCTGAAGGAGGCTGCCATGTTTAGCATTATTTTGTTTTACAGTCAGTTGCTTTGCCTTCTTTGTCATGTTTCAGGGCTGAAAAGATCCTTAAGATGAGAAGATCATTTACTTTAGTTTTCTCTCTCATCAGTTGGCAACATTCCTGTGTCTGCTTAATTTTCACTGTCGGCATCAATCCACATTTTTAATTACTTCGCTGCTTTTGATTTTCATTGGTGGCCATCTCTGTTGCAGCATTTTAAGGAATGTTTAAATGATGGGCTTGTTAGTTTTCAAAGTAACAACTGTGGTTCAGGGTTCCTGTAAGAAATCTGACACCCTGTGATTAATAGGTGATCTGATGTTGTCACTCCTTTCATTGTTGACTGTTGGGTCTTGGTTCCAACCCCTGGAACCGACTCGGCCACTATATCAAGCTCGTGCCAGCCAGAAACTCTCAAGCCAAGGCTACTCATAATGCCTCTCTTCCCTTCCCCTCAGATCTCCCTTACCGCATAGAATTTAGGATGAGTCAGCCATGCTCTTGGCTAAGTGCTAACTTTTCATATATGTATGTATTTATATGTACATATTTATCTAGAACTTCATTGGCATAAAATCAAACGAAAATGAATGATGAGGCTGCACTCAAACTGATCGTCTTTAGCACTTTTATTCCTTTAATATCCCATAACTTCTTCAGAAGCAGAATAATAAAACACTTGGTAAAGTAGCAAAATATATATCACAGTAAAATCTGTTACAAGTAATAAAACATCTGTATATATTACTTGTAATAGATTTTACTGTGATGTTTATGTGATATACATATACAGTCACGGACATGAATAAACCTGGAAGTTCATGTATAAAAAAGAGGCATGAAGGTGTGGACATTATTGTTTCCAGTGAAGGGCACATTTCAAATTTACCTTATTTATTCCTGGAGAAGACTCACCCCCAGGCGGAGCTGCCATTGTAGCTTCTATACTTCAAATGTGGTGTAGTCCCCAAAAATTAAATCTACCTGTTGAAGAACTAAAAAACAAAAGTGAAATCCTTGCATACAGAAGCATGTCTGGACAGAGCATTGTAAGAGTCGGTAGTTTGGATGGCTCTGAAATTTTACTTTACTCGCTCAGAGATTGCGGGAGGTATTCCTGATGTAGAAATAATGGCAAGAAACACATACTGCAGCATATACAATATTTACACTGTTGCAGTCAAAATGATAAGCAAACTTAACTGTAAAGTTATGTGGAAAAGTGTAATTGTTTCCAAGAAACCTGGAGAGACCACAGAGGTACCTAACCAAGAGGATTACTGGCCTCAAACAGTTGCCCTATGCAGCACGATTGCAAAAGCTAAGACTGTTCTCTGTTGCATACCGCTTTCTCAGAGGCTATCTCCGTCTAACATACAGAGCCATGTCCAACTCAGAATTGTTGAACATGCTCCATCTTAGCAAAACCAAATCTACTTGAGCTACACGCTCTAGGGATATAAACCTCAACACAACAATGAATAGAACATGCTGGAGAGATAGATACCCTTCGCAGAGACTTCCCTTACTATGGAACATAAGACAGAGCCCCTCACTATCACTCTTCAAGAGGAACCTTGATGAGTGGATAGGTAACATAAAGTTCACACCGGGGATCACACCAACAGCACTACTATATAGGGGCCAAGGGTATTAGCTGACAAGGGTCTAGGGAACTACTAAAGGGGCGATGAATACCGCACAACGTGGCTGGGCTAATGTATGCCTTTGGGCAGATAGCCCAGTACCAACCTGTGAACCTATGTAGGTACAACAAATGCATTTTCCACAAGCAAACATTCCAGGTAGATCAGTGCATTTATGGACTTGAGCTATAAAAAAAAAAGGAGCGTCTCTGTTTTCAAATGCACTCCGTAAAGAACCTTTTTTTTTTTTTTTTAATGAAACGAGGGGTAATTGCCTAGTAGGTGTGACAGGTAGGCTGAACTTGAAGTGATATTCCAGTTTTTGATGACGATATCTCTGACGAATTGCATGTCCCTACTTACAGGCTGAAGTCCGTAATTGCACTAATCCTCCTGGAGTGTTTGCTTGTGGAAAATGCATTTGTTGTACCTACATTTTTATTGGAAACAATTACACGTTCCCACATAGGAACGTAACAGTTAAGTGTGCTTATAATTTTGACTGCAACCGTGTAAATATTGAATATGCTGCAGTATTTGTTTTTTGCCATTATTTCTACATCAGGAAAATCTCCCGCAAACTCTCTGACAGAGTAAAGTAACATTGCAGAGCCATCCGAACTACTGACTTCTACAATGCTGTGTCCAGACATGCTTCTAAATGCCAGGATTTCATGAAATTTTATTTTTTTAGATCTTGAACAGGTAGATTTATTTTTTGGGGACTAAGACGTGTTACTTGAAATCTAGGAGCTACGGTGGAAGCTCCTCCTGGGGGCTGAGTCCAGGAATAAATTATGTAAATTTCAGACGTGCCCTAAGTTGGAAAGAATAATTTCCATGGCTTCATGCCTCTTTTTTATGCATGAACTTCCAGGTTTATTCATGTCAATGACTGTTTCTCGCATATTAGTAGTTACTATATTCAGTTACATGATTAAGAACTCTATTGTGATTGGAAATAGTGATGTGTTATTACTTCTAATAGCTTTTACTTAGATATATATTTTCTACTTTACCAACTGTTGCATTATTTTGTTTCTGAAGAAGTTCAGGGATATTAAAGGTACAAAAGTTCTAAAACGATCAGTTCGAGTGCAGCCTTTTCATTCATTTTTGTTTTTATGCCAATGAAGTTCTTTTTGTTGAATTAAGTTATCTTGACTTGATTTTTTGGTGTTTCATTTTTTGTGACTCGCTCTCTCTATATATATATATATATATATATATATATATATATATATATATATATATATATACGTGTGTGAGTCTGTAGGTGTGTGTGTGTATATATCTATATATATATATATATATATATAGATATATATAGATATATATATATATATATATATATATATATATATATATATATATATATATATATAT